>NW_025200023.1:1123-2290 GCF_004010195.1 Chiloscyllium plagiosum | reverse complement strand
CATGTCATGACCTCATTGGATGGCTCGAGGGCTCATTGTCCTGAATTCAATAAATTCTAATAAGATGATGTTGGTTGAAAGCAGAAAACCATGTTCCCGATAATCACAGGACTTCAGAACCAAGTGGGGTCTCAATCTTAGGCAAACAAGATAGGCTATTTCGGACTGAGGGACGAGACCTTTCCTGACAAAGTGAGTGGGGAGACTTTGGAATTATCTGCCACTGAAAGCAGTCAAGGAGGAAACATTTAATTTTTAGTTTGTAAGTAGTTAGATATGGTTCTTGCAGCTCAATTGGTCAAAGTCCAAAGGGATAAAGCAGTAACAGGGATTGTGTTGAACGGCCAGCCAGGTCACATTGAATGGTGTAGCAGTCTCGAATGGTTGAATGGTTTATTCCTGCTCATAGTTTCCATGTTACTCTGTGAAACGAATAATGCTGTGATTCATTCGTGAAAAGCTCAATAAATTCGTTCCAAGCAGAGGGAATGGGAACTGACATCAACCTGTTCCATGAACCTGATAAATATTCGACAAGATGAAATAACATACTGGCAACATAAGTTGAAAGTTTCAAAAACTAAAGAAGCAGTGTCATAGCATGTGGACAGCTTTGACTGGGTACATCATTTAATGTCTGTTAACGGAGGAAGGAAAAATATTCTGTTTCCTCTCGTTAAGTAAGGGATTGACACGTTTAAGATTGTCAGCAAGAGAGGTGGGAATGAGAAGAAATAGTAGGGATGCACGTCTGAGGCTTTATAAGGCTCTTGTCAGATTGGACCACATTTGACTATTGCGAGCAATTGTTTTAAAAAAGATTACTTACAGTGTGGAAACAGGCCCTTCGGCCCATCAAGTTCACACCGATGTGCAACCCACCCATTTCCCTAACACTACGGGCAATTGAGCATGGCCGATACACTTGACCTGCACAACTTTGGACTGTGGGAGGAAACCGGAGCACCCGGAGGAAACCCACGCAGACACAGGGAGAACGTGCAAACTCCACACAGTCAGTCGCCTGAGTCGGGAATTGAACCCAGGTCTCAGGCGCTTTGAGCCAACAGTGCCACCGTGCCGACCTCAGGGCCCGTATGTCAGGAAGAATGTATTGAGGAGGTTCAGGACAGTGATCTCAGGAATGACAGTATTAACATATGTGGA
>NW_025200023.1:0-205 GCF_004010195.1 Chiloscyllium plagiosum | reverse complement strand
TTTTAAAAAGACCCACGTTGAACAGGTTTGTGCAGCTATTATTTCCGTATTGCTTAAAATTCAATATGATGCTAATCAATCGAATGGTGGGGAATACCCAGTGGGCTAATGACCTGATTCTGTACCTACTCCTTCTGCTCTAACTTCGTGCCTGCCTGAGATTTTATCCGACTTTTGTACCCAAAGTGTCTGTCTGGACCGCTGG
>NW_025200022.1:0-6286 GCF_004010195.1 Chiloscyllium plagiosum | reverse complement strand
GCCTACCTACCATTTGACAAAAAATGACATATACGTCAAAAGTTAACCACGTACTTGTGCATTCCAGGTCTTTATTAATGTCTTTGTCCCTTAGCCGGAGTCTTTTGTACCCCTAGGTGACCTCCTAAAGGTAGTTCATGTGCTACCCATGACATTTCCTGTCTGCATGCTATCGGCAACACAATCTGGTGCACTTCGGCACATTTCTCCTCTGCACTAACTGGACGTGGTCTCCATTTTCATCTTAAAATTCCATCTCTCAGATAATAACCCTCACGAATATCCTCTGCCTCCTTTTCAGAATATGCATCTACATATAAATCTTTTATCATCTTGTCTGTCTGTTGCAAGTCCCTTTGTCTTTCAGAACTAAAAGATTCTGTCTGATCCACTGCCTGTTCAGGTTTTTCTTGCAACATTATGGCAAACAGAGTGTCCGGTAACTGAACCTCAACTCCTTCATCTTTGTCTTTAGTTTGTGCTTCGTGATGTCACTTGTGATAGTGGGATCTGGTTACTGTACAGCCTGGGAAAATAACAGAATACTTCTGATTTAACTCCTCAGTTTCTTAGTCTTCCTTGCGCTTCTCCACAACAAGGGGTGTCACTCCCAACTTGGACCCTGCTAAATCATTCTCAAGAACAAACTGGATTCCTGGAACTGACTCTCTGTCAATCATTCTCACTGTAACTTTCCCAGTCTTGGGTTGGTACTCCAGCCTGATCTTCTATAGGGGAATGCTAAATTTCTGTCTATCTATTCCACAAATCACCACAATCTCGGGTGACAGATCAGAAATATTGCACATTTGCTAATCTCTTACTATTAAAGACTGGTTAGATCCTGTATCTCTCAAAATTATAACTTCTTACCCTTCTATCCCTGTTATTCCTAGGTAAACTTTACTCACAGAGGCGAATTCTTCATCGAGATCAGGTACTAACTCCATACCCAGCCCCTGCCTAGGCTGTGCACTTTTCTGCAGCTCCTCGGCTCGTATTCGGGTCTCCTTTAAAACGTTCACTCATGCCACTGGCTTAGCTTCTTTTACCACATCTTTTCCCACAGTGCCTTTTTTAACGACCAGCACTGTGACCATACGTATCCATCCTTATGGCAGTGAAAACATCATTTTCCTCGTGCCCTTCTGAAACCAAAGACACTGTAATTTTACGTGTCCCACTCCATTCCAGTGAAATCACTGAGGCCTTTTAGCTCCTTTCCACTCTCTTGGGCATCTTCTTTAACCTGTGGTAAACTCTTATTCTCCACTCTTTCTTTTCTAGTGTAGTATGTATCCTTCTCCCAAATTCTATCCCTCACAGGGCGAAATTCTGGTTGGAAGCTTGTCTTATGCAGCAACATGTATTCTTCTGCTAATTCTCCTGCCCTTCTCAATTCCTGAACTTTCTGTTCCTCCACGTGAATTTTTATCATTTCTGGAAGTGAATTTTTAAACTCCTCCAGCATAATAATCTCCCTTAGATCCTCATCGATCTTTAAAGACCGCGCTCATCTGTCAAAATGCCTTTGTTTAATTCTTTCGAACTCAACATAAGGCTGAACTGGTTCCTTCCTTAATTTTCGGAACCGCTATCCAGTACCAATGCTTCCAGTACCAATCCTAAGCAGTTAAAAATAGCTTTTTGCCGTCTTCATGATCTCCTGAACCCTCATCTGACAACTCAGAATATACTTCACTAGCCCTTCCCAACAACTTAGTCTGAACTCGCATTACCCATAGATAATTGGACCACTCCACCTGCCTAGCTAAATTTTCAAATGAAATAAAGAAGACTTCAACACCTTTCTCATCAGCACGTGGGCAGACTTTTGACACAGTTGTATATATCACGAACGCCCCTTTTAATCTCCATCCTGTTAACTTGACTTTGCTGACTAAATCGCAATTTCTCAAGTTCAAATTCTCTCTCTTTTTTGCTCAGCGAAAAAATTTATTTCTCTTTTTCTCCCTCTGTATTCTCTCTTTGATCAGCTAAGAACCTTCTCCTCTCTTTCTTCTCACTCTTACTCTCTCCCTTTGTTTAACTTTAAACTGCATTTTCTTCAATTGTAATTTAAGATTTTTTTTTCTAAATCTCCTGTACTTTGTTTCTCTGACGCACCTTAGTGTTTGAGTAATCTCCTGACAATTTCTGCATTACTCTTGTTCTTGGTTAGACCCAAATCTAAGTTCTTTGCTAATTCTAAAAGTTTGGCCTTAATCTTTTCTTCTAAACGCCCTCGGCAAACGTGAGAATCATCTTCAAACCTCAGAACCTCTTTAACATTTTAAAGAGCCATTCCTCTCACTTTTAATTTAACCAACCTCAGGTCACTGAAATTAAACAAACTGTCTCACCGACGTTTTATTTAAAGCTCTCGGACAATAATGTGCAAATAATTAAATCTACTGTGTGTTTTTCACAGTCCAAACCTCTGTTAATCTGCCCAAATCTCAGACTGGATCTGTCAAAACCTGTTCAAATCGTAAACTAAAGCCCGCAAACTGGTACAACACAGGATAGACCACTCTCCTAATTTAAATCAGACACAGAGAAAAGGTTCACCTCATGCTGGAATCCGTTAAATTTCGAGAGGCAAAGATCTATTTACACAGGTCACTATTTAAAGTAAAACTAGCAATCTTTTTAGCAAGATCCAACAGAGAATATTAAAATGAACAACTATTTAGAACTCATTTCGTTAAACGTATCTTATACCTACCACACTATAATACCGGTCCGATAAAACAAAGCACCACGATTAAAATTTACAAAAAATATAATCACGTTTCAAAACCAGTCAGATTTTTCAATTTTCCTTTGTAGATTTTGCTGTGTAGATTTTTTTCTCTAGGTTGGCTTCGATGTTCTGCTGTAGAAACCTCTTATAGACAGGTACCTTTTAGAAAGCTCTTCAGCTAGCAGTTTATCTGTGTGGCTGACCTTGGCAGTTCTCCCCCTAAATGTTCTAAATGAGTGGTTTTATACTCAAAACATTAGATTATTTCATCGATTTTGAAGTCATAAAATACATTATATGTCAAACTCGATTGGATTTCAGTGTATTTGGGCATAATTTAAACTGACTGGCCGAATTTGAATTTATTTGTGTTCTATGGCATCTCATTCTCACTGTTGATTTCGCAGTCAAATTTTACATTTTAACTTCTTTCAGAACAATGTACACCTCTACATCTTCATAACAATATCTTTTTGTTCTGTAAATTTGATTATCTTAGTAAGTTCACATAATTGCATATTCTGTTCCATAAAAAGACCCGTTTACTGTCATCCTTCCTTTATCTCAACCCTTCTTTCCAGTTATGAAACCAATTACTAACAATGTTGCTGGTATTCTTCAACAAAGTAACTATGTGTGTGTGTGTGTGTGTGTTTTGATTAATCCACTATAATTAAACTGTTAAACTGACATGAAAGAATGAGATGCAATCACATTCCCATATGAATAAGTAAATGTGCAACGTTTCCGAACTTTCTGATCTTCAAAGGGTGCAAAAATCTCCTTTATTCAGGATTAGAAAGTTAGCAAATGACATTTATGTACAGAACATAAGTTATTTACTGAACATTTATTGGGATTATTGAACAACCAAATATTTAGTTTTCTCCTGAGAGTTTAAATTCAGCATTTTTCAAGTCTGAGTTGAACATGCTTTTATCAATATGCAATCGTCATCAGTGACAAAAGCAGAAGTTGCTGGAAATGCTCAATAATTCTGGCCGTATCTGTTGTGAGACAGCAGATTCAACATAGGTTAGCGGAATAGGTCTGGGATGTTTACTTTTTGCCAATAGTGTTCAGCAATGTGCTGGTGAGATTCATTAGTCAGGGTAAATGCAGAGTAACAGCGTAGGGGGATGGGTCTGGGTACGTTAGTCTTTGGAGGGTCAGTGTGGACATGCTGTGTGAAACGGCCTGCTTTCCCATCGTAAAGATTCTGTGATTCTATGAATTCTTCATACAAAGGTGGTTAGTGCCAGGATCAAGAACGTCTGTTCAGGGCATAGTGAACAGCCAGTGGTCGTGGTACACATTGGTAACAATGACAGAGGTAAGAAGAGTGAAAGGTCCTGCAAAAAAAATCTCAGGGAGCTCGGAGTGAGTTTAAAAGCAGGATCTCCAGGATTGAAATCTTAGCATTGCTCCCAGTGCCACCTGGAAGTGAGACAAGGAAGAAGAAAATAGTCGAGTTGAATATATGGCTAAAGATCTGGATTGGAAGGAGGCTTTATGATTTTTGGACGATTCGGATATTTCTGGGGCAGGTGGAAACTGTACAAAAAGTACAGGGTTCACCTTAACTGGAGGGGCCCCAACATCATGTAAGTCGAGTAGATTTAAGCTAATAATACAGGTGGCTGGGAGCCAAAGCAACAGGTCAGAAACTGAGCAGAAAGTAGAGTTTAGTCGAATAAACAGACAGAGCCAGTTTAATGATCATGCTGAAGGAAGGAACCATAACAATTTAAAAATGTGGATCGAAAGTTGGAGTAAATGATAGGCTCGTTATTGTTGGGGATCAATAAATAAAGATGGAGAGCCTGTGCACAAAAATATTAAAAGAGAAAAACAAATCAATGGTGGTTGGTGCCAGGATCAAGATGTCTCAGTACAAACTGAAGGGGGAGGGTGAACAGCCAGTGGTCGTGGTACACATTGGTACCAATGACAGAGGTAAGAAGAGTGAAAGGTCCTACAAAGAAAATTCAGGGATTTCGGAGTGAGTTCAAAAACCAAGATCTGCAGGATCTTAATCTTGGGATTGCTCCCTGTGCCACCTGGAAGTGAGACAAGGAAGAGGAAGATAGTCGAGTTGAATATGTGGAAAACCTGTCAACTAAATGCGTGCAGCATTTGGAGTAAAATTAATGAGCTGACAGCTCAAACAGAGATAAATAAGTATGGCCTTTGTGCGGATTACTGAAACGTGGTTACAGGAATGTCAGGACTGGGGTGGTAAATGTCCAAGGGGACTCTAATCAGGCAAGAAGGAACAGCAGGTGGAGTGTCTATATTGGTTAAGGATAATGTCAAGGCTGTATTAAGAAATGATCTTGGCCCATGGGACGATAATGAGTAATCAATCTGGTTGGAAATAATACACATGGAAAGGAACCCATTGGTAGGAGCATTTCCAACCCACAAGCTCCCACCCCGACAACTTACATTCAAAGTAGCGAATAGCATGAAGCAGGGAATATTGATGGATTGAGACAAGGGCACAAGAGTAATCATGGGTACTTTGAACATTCATATTTACTGGACTAAACAATTTGGCAAGGGGAGCCTCAGAGAACGATTCACCAAATATATGAAGGATTATGTCTTCGAGTAACATGTCATGGCTTTGGTATTACATAATGAGGAAGGAGTGATCAATCATATTGTAGTACTGGACTATTTTAGAAAGAGTGACCACAGCATGCTGGGGTTTCACATTCAGATTTAAACAGGAAATACAGAATCAAATATGAGAGGTTTAGTGTTGAACAATGATAACTTTACTAGCCTGAGGAAGGGGTTGGCTCGAGTGGACTTGGCAAAACATTAAAGGGCAGGACAATTGAAGAACAAAGGCAACTACTTAGGGAGATAATCAAAACCTCTCAATCAAAGTGTAACCCTGAGTGGAAGAGTAATTGTAAAAAGGTGAAAAGTGATCCATCTCTTAACAAGGAAATCAATAATAACATGAAGGTGATAGCCTGGTAGTATTATCGCCGACTACTAATCCATATCTGGTGACATGGCTTCAAATGCCACCATGGTAGAAGGTGCAAGATAAATTCAACACAAACTTGGATTCAAGAGTCTATTAATGATAATGAATCCACTGCTCATTGTTTGATACAGCCATCTGTTTCATGACTCTCCTTTCGGGACAGAAACCACCATCCTTACATGGTCTGACCTACATGTGACTTCGAACTCATACAAATTTGGTTGATGTTTAACTGCCCTCTGGGCAATTAGGGACGGACAATGAGTGCTGTCTAACCAGCGACGCGTTCATCCTATGAATGAATTAAAGAAAAACGCTTACATTGTCAGCAAATGGTTACTAAAACCAAAATCAAAATGGCTACGAAGGAAAACAAGCAGAAATCATAAGAATTGATAAAGAACACTTCTCCGAGTAGAGAAAAAAGAAAAGAATGCTGCACCGAAATGTTGGTTTTTAGAGGATGAAAACCGCAAAGTTATAATGGGAAACTCAGAAGTGGAAGAGGGAAAATCAACATTTCCTTTTTTTCACTG
>NW_025200021.1:0-6286 GCF_004010195.1 Chiloscyllium plagiosum | reverse complement strand
ACCCTGCACACCATGTGATTTCACTTTCTTCATGAGTTTACCATGGGGAACTTTATCAAATGCCTTACTAAAGTATCTGACATCAACAGCCCTTCCTTCATCTATCAACTTGGTCACTTCCTCAAAGAACTCTATTAAGTTGGTAAGGCATGATCTCCCCTGCCCGAAACAGTGATAAGCCCATTCTTTTCCAAATGTAAATAGATTTTATCCCTCAGTACCTTGTCCAGCAACTTTCCCACCACTGAAGTCAGGATCACTGGTCTGTAGTTACCTGGAATATCCCTGCTACCCTTTTTGTACAGGGGGAACAACATGAGCAACCCTCCAGTCCTCCGGCACCTCACTTGTGATTAAGAATGCCACAAAGATATCTGTTAGGGCCCCAGCTACTTCCTTTTTCGCCTCCCTCAGCAACTTGGGATAAATCCCATCAGGTCCTGGGGATTTGTCTACCTTAATAACCTCTAGCCTACCCAACACATCTTCCCTATTTATGTCAACGTGATCCAGAGTAATAAAACATTTATCTCTAATCTCAACATTCATCATGCCCCTCTCCTCAGTGAACAGTGATGCAAAACAATCATTCAGAATCTCACCCATTCTCTCAGGTTCGACTCACAGTCTTCCTTCATTATCCTTCAGTGGACCAATCCCTTCTCTAGTTACCCGCTTGGTTCTTAGATAAGAATAAAAGGCTTTGGGATTCTCTTTAATTCTGCTCACTAAATCAATTTCATGACCCCTTTTAGCCGCTTGATTCCTTGTTTAAGACTGGTCCTACTCTCCCGATATTCCTCCAGGGCCCGTTCTGTTCTTAGCTGCCTGGATCTTATATACGCTTCCCTTTTTCTCTTGGCTAGTTGTACGATTTCTCCTGTCATCCACAGTTCACAAACCTTGCCTTTCCTATCCTTTGCTTTCAATGAGACATGCCTATCCTGCACTATCTTTGACCTATCTTTGAAAGCCTCCCACATATCAAATGTGGACTTGCTTCAAATAGCTGTATCCAATCCACATTTCACAGCTCCTGCCTAATTTTGATATGCTGTAAGTTTCAATCAGATCTCCCCTCATCCTTCTAAACTCCATCGAGTACAGACCCAGAGTCTTCAACCGCTCCTCATATGACAAGCCCTTCATCCCCAGGATCATTCTTGTGAACCTCCACTGGACACTCTTCAAGGACAGTACATATTTCCTAAGGCACACAGCCAAAAACTGCTCACAATATTCCAAATGTGGTCTGATCAGAGCCTTGTACAGACTCAGCAGTACATCATTCAGTTGTGTTCAAGCCCTCTCAAAATGAATGTTACTATTGCATTTGCCTTCCCTGAACCTGCATGTTGACTCTAAGAGAATCCTGAACTCGGACTCCCTAGTATTCATTCTGTAAATCTTCTTTGAATATCCTCCAACATTTTTACATCTTTCTGTAAATTTGGAGACCAATACAGTATACAGTACTCCAGGTGTTGTCTCATTAATGCGCTGTATAAGTGAAGCATAATCTCCCTACTGTTGTATTCATTTCCCCTCACAATAAATGGCAATATTATTTGCTTTCTTAATTACTTGTTGTACCTGCAAACTAACCTGTTGTGATTCATACAGTTGGATATCCAGTCTCCTTTGCAACCTGTCACCATTTAGATGTTTTAGTTTTCCTGCAAAAGTTAACCATTTCATATTTTTCCACATTGCATTCCATTTGCCAGGTCTATGCCCACTCATCTAGCATACCTATATCATTTTGTAGTCTCCTTGTATCCTCTTCACTTACTTTCCTATCTACTTTTCTGTTGTGAGCAAGTTGATCAACCATTACTTCAGGTCCAATAGATGTGGAGCTGGAAGAGTACAGCAGGTCAGACAGCATCCAAGGAGCAGGAAAGTCAATGTTTCGGGCTGAAACCCTTCACCATTACTTCAGATCCCTTCATCTTAATCATTTATTTCAATTGTAAAGTGTTGAGGACCCAGTGCTGATCCCTGTGGCACACTATGGCACCCAGTCAACCAGAAAATGACCCACATGTGTACTCTCCTTCCTCCTATTCAATACCAAGATGTTACCCCTTACACCATAAGCGTTTGTTTTCTGCAGTAACCATTGATGTGGCACCTTATGAAATGGTTTCTGAAAGTCTACATTGCATCCATTTAACAAGAACACCAATAAATTGGTTAGATGTGATTTTTTTTTTTACAAAAGCATGTTGTATCTGCCTTGAATTTCTCTATTTGCCCAGTTATAATGTCTATAACAATTGAGTTTAACATTGTCCCAATGACAGTACGTTACCCTAACTAACATACAGCTTCCTGCTTTCTGAGTGTCTTTATACATTTGAGGGATATGGGTGCCCCTGGCTGGGCCAGCATTTATTGTCCTATTCAATACCAAGATGTTACCCCTTACACCATAAGCGTTTGTTTTCTGCAGTAACCATTGATGTGGCACCTTATGAAATGGTTTCTGAAAGTCTACATTGCATCCATTTAACAAGAACACCAATAAATTGGTTAGATGTGAATTTTTTTTTTACAAAAGCATGTTGTATCTGCCTTGAATTTCTCTATTTGCCCAGTTATAATGTCTATAACAATTGAGTTTAACATTGTCCCAATGACAGTACGTTACCCTAACATACAGCTTCCTGCTTTCTGAGTGTCTTTATACATTTGAGGGATGTGGGTGTCCCTGGCTGGGCCGGCATTTATTGCCAGTCCCTGGTGGTCCTTGAGAAGGCGGTGGTGAGCTGCCTTCTTGCACTGCTGCAGTCCACCTGCAATGGGTTGACCTACAATGCCTTTAGGGAGGGAATTCCAGGATTTTGACCAAGCAACAGTGAACAAATGACAATATATTTCCAAGACAGGATGGTGAGTAGTTTGGAGGGGAACTTGAAGGTAATGGTGTATTCATGTATCTGCTGTCCTTGTCCTTCTGATTGGCAGTGGTTTTGAGTTTGGAGGGTGCTGTCTGAGGATCTTGGGGGAATTCTTCACAGCACCGTGTAGATAGTACACACTGCTGCTGTTTAGCATCGGTGGTAGAGGGAGTTGACGCTTGTGGATGTGGTGCCAATTTAGTGGGCTGTTTTGTCCTGCATAGTGTCAAGCTACTTGAGTGTTGTTGGAGGTGGACTCAACCAGATAAGTGGGGAATATTCCATCATACCACTGACTTGTGCCTGGTCGATAATGGACAGGCTTTGGGGTGTTAGTAGGTGACTTACTCACTGTAGTATTCCTAAGCTTCTGACCTGATTGTATAGTCACTATCTTCATTTGATGAGTCCAGTTGAGTTTCCGGTCAATGGTAATCCCCAGAGTGTTGATAATGGAGGATTCAGTGATTGTAACACTATTGAATGCCATGGGGCAGTAATTAGAATGTCTCTTATTGGTGATGGTGAAAGCCTGGCATTTGTGTGACATGAATGTTACTTGCCACTTCTCAACCCAAGTCTGGAGTTGCTGAAATGGTCTTTAGGGAACGTTGATAGCGGTGGGGCGGGAAATGTATCCCTGTTGGTGGGGTCTGTTTGTCGGTTGCGGAAATAGAGGGGATAATGGCGGAGGTCCCCTTCCAGGGCCTCTCCATCTCTATTATCGGTGAGCCACTCGACACGAACATATACTACAAACCCATCAACTCCCACAGCTGCCTGGACCACACCTCCTCCCACCCTGTCTCCTGCAAAAATTCCAGCCCCCATTCCCAATTCCTCTACATCTGCCGCATCTGCTCCTATGAGGATGAATTCCACCACAACACATAGAAGATGGTGTCATTCTTCAAAGATAGCAATTTCCCCTCCCACATGGTTGGTATTGCCCTCCAGTGCATCTCATTCACTTCTCGCACCTCCATCATCAACCCCCACCCGTCGAACTGCAAGAAGGACAGAACCCACCCGGTCCTCACCTTCCACCCCACCAACCTCTGGCTACATCGCATCATCCTCTGGCATTTTCGCCACATACAAACTTACCCCACCAACAGAGATATATTTCCATCCCCACCCCTATCCGCTCTCCCTAAAGACCATTCCCTCCACGACTTCCTTGTCAGGTCCAGGCCCTCCCCATCAACCCACCCTCCTGTCCCAGCACTTTCCCCTGCCACTGTAGGAATTGCAAAATGTGTGCCCACACCTCCCCCTTTACATCTGTCCAAGGCTCCGAAGGATCCTTCCACATCCGTGAGAGATTTCCCTGCACTTCCACACACGTCATCTACTGTATCCATTGCTCCCAATGTGGTCTCTTTCTACATTGGGGAGACAGGACACCTACTTGCAGAACATTTTAGAGAACGTCTCTGGGACACCTGCACCAATCAACCCAACCTGGGCCTCCACCATCGCCAAACCCTTACTATCTGATGCCTGGAGGAAGAATGCCTCATCTTCCGCCTTGGGACCCTCCAGCTACATGGGATCAATGTGGATTTCACCAGTTTCCTCATTTAACGTCCCTCCACCTTATCCCAGATCCAATTTTCCAGCACGACACTGCCCTCTTGAACTGTCCTACCTGTCCATCTTCCTTCCCATCTATTCGCTCCACCCTCTTCTCCGACCTATCACAGTCTCCTCCACCTTCATCTACCTATTGCCTTCCCAGCTACCTTTTTCCCAGCCCCATCCCCCTCCCATTTATCTCTCAGACCCCTTGGGCTACCCCCTCATTCCTGATGAAGAGCTTATGCTCGAAACATCGATTCTCCTGCTCCTCATATGCTGCCTGACTGGCTGTGCTTTTCCAGCACCACACTCTTCGACTCTCGAAGCTTTAACTCTGCCTTCTTTCCACAGATGCTGCCAAATGTGCTGAGATTCTCCAAATATTTCTGAGGTTGTTGGGGACATGGTAACCTTTCCTAAATTTTATATTCCTGAACATAAAATGTGAAAAGAAAAAATAGATTTGAAATCTAACGTATGATACTTTCATTTGAAATTATTTGGAGCATCATAAATCTTGCAACTATGCCAGGCACCCATTTCAAATGAGGTTTGAATTATAAAGAAAGGCTGGGTAGGCTGGGGCCTCTATCACTGGAGCATAAGGGTTTGTGAGGTGACCTCAAAGAAGTTTATAAAATCAGGAAGGGTGGAGATAGGGTTAATGGTGGGGTCTTTTCCCAAGCATGGGGGAATTCAAGACCAGAGGACACATTTTTAAGGTGAGAGGAGAGATTTTAATAAGACGTGAGAAACAAATGTTTTACACAGAGTGTGATTCGCTTGTGGAATGAACTTCCTAAGGAAGTATTCTGGGTAACCCAAGATGGAGGACGGGAAACATTTCTGGCTGTAAGAGCTGCTCCTTTTTTTTTGAGGTATTTTAGGTGTTGGAGGTGATTTCCTCAAATTCCAGGATCAGCAATTACTGATTTATATGATGTGTTGTTTTGGAAATTTGGAAAAAAAAGTCAAAACAAACAGCAGTTCTCAAAGGAAGAAGAGCAGACAAAGGAAGCACATGGTGAGGACAGTGCAGGAGAGAGAGCGAGAGAGAGAGAGAGAACGAATGAACAAACGAACCTGCACAGATACTGCCTTTGCTGTTTTTGAATTCATGCATTGCTGGACATTGGAGTCCATCTGGGAAAATTAACAAACAGTGAAATTCACAACTAATCTTGGAGGAACTGGTTTGGGCAAAGTTCACAACACAGAATCAGATAAGTTAATTGTTGTTTTAAGTCTGTCCAAGAGAAAGGCTGTATTAGTGAGTACAGTGGGTTCTTTCTTGATTATGTTTTTGGAGATAACTCTCTTGATTAAACTTAAAATATAAGCCATAGCTATTAATTTAACCTGGTACAGTGTTTTGTAGAGGAATAAGACAGTGTTATTTTCTGGGTCTGTAGATTGTGAAGGAGCAAAAATGGCCTTTGCAGTGATATGTAAAATGTGGGAGTTTAAAGAGAGTTTAAGGGTTACTGCAGATTATATCTGCCATAAATGCTTTTGGATGCGAATCTTATCAGATTGAGTGGATCGCTTGGAGAGACAGAGAGAAGCAATGAGGAATTTGCAACAGCAACAGTATGTGATGGATGGCAGTTATAGGAAAGGGGGATGTCTCAGATACAGTCACATAGATGGGTTAACTCCAGGAAGGGTAAGAGAAGTCAGCACCTAGGGCAGGAGTCTTTTGTGGATATACCCATTTCAAACAGGTGTGCTATTTTGGATTCTCAGGGGAAGGTAGCATGAACAGCCAGGTTTCTGGTATTGAGACTGGCTCTAATGCAACG
>NW_025200020.1:0-6285 GCF_004010195.1 Chiloscyllium plagiosum | reverse complement strand
CTTGGGGATTTTACCATCTTTACAGGCTTTACGAACTCCAGCATCTCGTCCTCTGTAATACAGACACTTTTCAAGATGTTACTGTTTATTTCTGAAGTTCTTTAGCTTCCATATTCTTCTGCACAGTAAATACTGATGCAAGGTGCTTGTTTAGTATCGCCTCCATCTCCTGGGATTCTGCACATCGGCATCTTGGTGATTTGTAAGTGGTCCAAAACTCTCCCGAATTACTCTTCCGTCCTTAATGTATTTGTACAGTCCCTTTGAATTCTCCTAAACCCTATTTGTCAAAGCGATCTCATGTCCCATTTATGGCCTCCGGATTTCCCATTTAAGTGTACTCCTACTGGCGATACACTCTTCTCGACAGTCATTTTAAATCTGGAATTCAGAGGCTGATGACGATGATAATTTATTTTTGATTGTTTGAAAAAACCAACTAGTTCGCTGATGCCCTTAAAGGAAGCAAACAGCCAACCTTACCTGGTCGATGGTTACATGTGACTCCAGACCCACAACAATATGGTTAACTATTAATTGCCCTCTGGGAAATTAGTGATGGGTAATAAATGCAGGCTAAACCAATTATACTCTCATTCCGTGAATGAATACTGTAAAAACATCGACTCCTAATATCTCTAAATGACATATGCTTCCCTCTTATCCGTGACCAGACCATCAATTTCTCCAGTCCTCCAGAATTCCTTACACCTACCTGCCTTACCCTTCACCCTAACAGGGCATACGGTCTCTGGGCTCTTGACATCTCATTTTTGAAGGCTTCCCTCTTCTCAGCTGGCCCCTTATCTGTGAATATCTATCCCAATCCAGTTTGGAAGTTAGAATCCTAGACTCATAGAGATGTACAGCTTGGAAACAGACCCTTCGATCCAACTCGTCCATGCCGACAAGATATCCCAACCCAATCTAATCCCACCTGCCAGCATCCGGCCCATATCCCTCCAATCCCTTCCTATTCATGTACCCGTCCAAATGCCTCTTAAATGTTGCAATTGTACCAGCCTCCACCACATCCTCTGGCAGCTCATTCCATACACGTACTACCCTCTGTGTGAAAACATTGTCCCTTAGGTCACTTTTATATCTTTCCCCTCTCACCCTAAACCTAAACCTTCTAGTACTGCACTCTTGGACGCCAAGGAAAAGACTTTGTCTATTTACCCCATCCAATTTATTGCCTAATATCATCAAATTAGCCTTCCTCCAACTTAAACCATTATCTTCTAGACCCAGTTCATCCTTTTCCATCTCTGATTTAAAACTAATAGAATTATGATTGCTTGTTCCAAAGTGCTTCCCCTCTGATAATTCAATCTCCTGCCCTACCTTATTTCCCAAGGGTAGGTTAAGTTTATGTCCTTCTCTGTGATGGAGAGCATTTAACAAGCAACTGCAGCTTTGTGACTATTCGTGGTTTCAACAGAATCTATGACTCACTGGGCTGAATCTAAGAATAATTTGTCTCAGTGACGATTTCATTGAGTGTGAGAGAGGGATTGTCTGTACGAGGCTGAGCAAGTTTCCAGTTGCAATCTTATTAAACTCACCTCATTATCTACCCACCCCACCCAATGCTGTCCCACTTATTCAATACCAGCCCGATTCTCCCACCTATCATGGCTGAAGGTACTCACCACCGCTCGGATGCCCCAGGATATTCCGTGATCCCTAGCACTGGTTGCATCTTCAAAAGGCCAATGGTCACACGGTTGAGCTTTCTTAGTTAGAAGTTGCCTTGCACAGTTTGCATGGCAGATAAGGGGCAATTACACCACCGTTTTTTGACAGGGGTTTGGAAGTCCTGGTGGATGAGTTAGTACAGACGTGGACCATTCTCTTCCCAGAGGGAACCACACCACCAGACCCACTGAGCATGGTCCGAGCACACCACCCAGCTCAGTGCAGTATCTGCTGTCTGAGGAAATGTCCAGCAATACAGGACTAGCATCAATAAACATCCCCGCTCTATCAGGATAAGGGTCACTGTATTGTTTCTGCTCCCTCCCACTCACTGTATATTTGTTATAGCACCGACCACCGAACTAGGCTCATGCTCCACCACTCTCACTATTGCACCTTCTCTCCCTCTCTCTCTCACACGCAATTTCCCTCCACTTTCCCACCCACATTAATAACACAGCATGGAAATAACACGATGGACTGACTCCCTCCTGACACCTCACCATTTCCCCTATCACACCTACACCAATACTAAGAGCAGGGCCACAAACTGCAACCTTCCCTCCCTCCCTTTGTCCCATTCCAGGAGTAACAGCCTGGAATAGGACAGAAAGGGTCAAGCCCCCGGGTGGTCGAGTGCCCAATGTCCGCTCCCTCATCCTCCCCACCGCCACATGGGGAGAACCCTCGTACGAGTCGGAGAGGACCGGGATGCCTCGTGTGGAGATTCTGAAACATCCACGTCCCACCGACCGAGTAAGGAGCAATGTTCAGTGAAGGGCAATTCTCACTTTAAACCCACTGGTAGCTCAGTTTCCCACAGCACAACTTCGAAGCCGTGGCCCTGATGCCATCTCTCTTTTGTGCTGCGAATCCCCACGGTCTCGGTAGGCAGGACCATCGTCACCACCACCTCCCAGAAAGGGAGCACGGAGGCTCCCTCCTATACCTCCTCCTGTAAAACGCTCAGATACTGAAAATAATCTGTGACATTTACTGCTCTCCTCACTTGTCCTGCCATGTTCGATAATCTGTCCTCCTTTTCATCCAGAACCTGTGCTCCTGCAGCCCTTTTATAACTGTACAGATATTTTATATTTTCTGTCAATGTTATTCCTACCAAAGTGCATCATCTCACACTACTCTGCATTGATGCTCATCTGCCATAAAACAGAACACTACACCAATTTCTCACTGCCCTTTTGGAATTCCAGACTGTCCTCTACACACTTTACAACTGTTCCAGGTTTGGTTTCTGCAAGCATTGAAATTGCCCTGCAATCACACTCCACACATAAATACTGACTCACTCACTAGTGTGAACAAGCACAATGTGCACACACTCCCCAAGAACAGACTGAAAAATCTGACACACACCAGACAGAAAGTGATATATTGACAAATTTACCGGAGCAAGAGAAATACTGGCAGACACTCCATGTCTGTATAAGTGTCAGTGTATGACTGACTGTCTCTATGTCTCTGTGTTAGTGTGCGTTTGTCTGTGTGTATCAGTGTGAGGCGAGTCTGGCAGTCTCTGTTGTGTTAATGTGATGTACTATCTCCCTGACATGAGTTTCTGAGGAAGGGGTACTCAACCCAATACATTAACTTTCATTTCTGACCACAGATGCTGACAGACTTGCTGAGCTTTCTGTCACTGTCTGTCTCTGCTGGTCTCCCGACCCCTCTGTACAGGTGGTAATGGAGGGCAAAAATCATCAGGGATTCAGTTTAGGAAGGACAGAGGAAGTGTATCAGTTCACAGCACTATCTAAACTGAGAGGACCATCAACACACATATACGCACACACACACTACAAACACGCACACACACACAGACATGTACACACATAGAGCTGCACACAGACACTCACGCACAGATACACAATACTCATACCCACCCCCACACACACTTACACACACACTACAAACGTGCGCACACAGAGATACGTACACACGTACATATACAGCTGCAAACAGACATACACACAGATACACATACTCATAGCAACCCTAAACACGCGCTTACAAACACACACACAGACGCAGAGAGCCACACAGAGACAAAGAGACATACACACGCCCATGACACACACAAACACACACACACATGCTTACACTCATGCAGACATATATACCTTCACGCACACATACGCATGTACTCACGCAGACACACACACACACCCGCTTGGTCCACAAGCCTCATTACTAATGATGGGATTATGCTCGAAATTTCAACTTTCCTGCTCCTTGAATGATGCCTGAAATTCTGTGCTTTTCCAGTACCACACTCTTTGACACAGACACACACGCACACACAGACACAGAAACACACACACAGACACACACGCACAAACACAAAGACAGCCATGCTTCCCACACACGAAAACATCCACACTACCCACACAAAGACACCCACACTGCCCACACACACCCACATACCTCACACACAGACACAGACAGCCAGGCATACACACTCAAACAGGCACACAGGCACCCACATTCCCACACATACACGGATACATTCACACACAGACACTCAGACAGACAGACAGACGTACACACTCAAACAAACATGGACACTAACACACACAGACACCCACACTCCCCACAAATGCACACGTACGCTCATACACGGACATACACACTCAGTCAGACCCCCGTTCCCTAGTAATTCTGAAAGTTAGTTTCTGTACCTTCCCCTGTGGAGACAGAACCAATGCTCCATTACATCGGCAGAGGGCTTCTATCAGCTAGTGATATATCGGAGGACTGCACTCCAGAGATGGTGCAAATGTTACCCACTCCTGCCTGGAATGTTCCAGAATCAATGCACTTCATGTCATGGTGAGTGTCAGCACAGTCCTTTTCCTGGTGTGAAGCTACGGGTTATGCTGAAGGAGAGGACACAGCTCAGTGGCCACCTAATTTTTAAACAAACTGGTTTCACACTTTACACTTGGAATGGGTCCACCTTAGAAACATGTTCCTGGAAATCCCAGGGAGGATAGTACAGTGCCTTGCCCTTCCTTGTGTACAGAGCTTCCCTTCTGTACAGTCTCAGCTCCATTTGTTTACCATGCAGTGCTCATATCTCGTCCAGAGTGGGGGTCACCAAACCCTCAGGTGTCTCTGAATGAACCCAGCAGCAGGCAATACAAACCCGAGAAAAGCGTCCACCGAGCCTCCCCTTAATTTGTAATGACAGGAGCAAGTGAAATCCCCACACACGGTGCACGCATTCGGTGTTGAAAATACTTCTCTTCTGAGCAAAGAAAAGCCGTTACATGACTGCACTGTCCGACAGTAACAGTTCCTCTCTCCAAAGAAGCAGTTGACAATGTAAAATTACGTTTCTCTGTATCTCAGCAACTATACCTACAGCACCAGCATTGCCGATGGAGTTGATCAGCAAAATCAGGGAACAGATATAGAGAGAATATAACTCAAAGTAAATAGGAACCCACCTAAATTGGCATGATATTCGGGAATATAGGAAAAGGGAAAATGTTAGAATAAGCTCTCATTTTATTTTCCTTCATCATCATGCCCTTTGTTTGCTTTTCATTTTTCTCTCTCTCTCTCTTCCTCTCTCTCGCTGGACATTTATCCATCCATTCATCTAATCTCCCCCTCACTCATCTAGCCATCCCGGATATAAAAATATTATTTGCTCGTTGCTTTGAGTTCTGATGCAGGGTCACTACACTCGAAACATTACCTGCTTTTCTCCTGGCAGAGGCCGCCATACTCGCTGAGATTCTCCAACATTTTCAGATGCTGGGGGATTTTATTTCAGATCTCCATCATCCACTTTTCCTTGGTTTATTTCATCTTTATGTTGTTATTTTCAGCCCATCAATAATTGCTCTTGATAGCGAGGCCATTTGTCAAGACAATATAGAGCCGACCATATTATTGTAGGTCTGCAATCACACTTAGATTTTTACCAAAGGCTATCAGTAAAATAATAAAAGAATTCCTGATGGTTTATGGTTGCTGTAAGTAATACGAGGTTTCTTTCCAATTTTTGTCATACGAATTTAAGTTCTATCATTGGATCTGGTAGGATTTGAAAAAAAATGCCTTTAAAGTCACAACTTGTGACTCTGAATTACCCATCCGGTGACTTTATTACTCTAATATGGTGTCCTTATTATGAAATAACTGGAGAGACAAGGAAAAGTTTATTGACAAGCTATATTTTTCTGGAATAGTGGTCAGAAGAAAACTGGAGCCGTAAAATCGGAAGTTAACAAGGGGACAGATGACAGCTAATTCAACAACAGTACTGAGGCTGAGAGAATAAAGAGACACATAACAGTTCAGGGCTAAAGCAAGACTTAAGGGTCTGAACAGCCTTGTTCCTTCTTAGATGTTGATGAGTGAGGAGTCTGAAATTGATGGAAATGGATTTTGTGACTGAAAATAAGAATAACAGTTTATGTATTTGTTAAATATAAATAACTGAAATATCAATAACTTTCACCATTGTTTTTAGAATTGACAGGTATAGACTTACCAGAAACATCAAAAATAGTGCAGATGGGGTAGTAACCTTCCTGAATAATCATCAGTCCG
>NW_025200019.1:0-6285 GCF_004010195.1 Chiloscyllium plagiosum | reverse complement strand
ATAATAGAACAGACCTGCACATCAGTGTAAAAGGGAAGGATGCTTTATCTGCACCATCTTCTGCCAGAAGTGTTGAGTCGATGGTACACCTCACCCTCATCATGATGCCAACAAAATCACAGATGCCAGTCTTCAACTAATTTGATTCGCTGCACGTGACATGAAGAAACAGCTGAACACAGTAGATACGACACAGACAATGGGTCCTGACCCCATTCCTGCAATGGGACTGAAGACTTGTGCTGCACAACAAGCCGTGTCCCTGGGGAAGCTGTTTCATTCCAGCTCCAACTCTGACATCTCCCTGGCAATGTGGAAAATTATTCAGCGGTGTCCTGTCCACTAAGACGGGAAATATTACAAACGGACCAATTACTACCCCCTCAGTCCCATCATGACAGCCAAATTGGTGGGAGTTCTTTTTGGCAAAACAAAAATAACCTGTTCAGTGTGGTTTCCGATAGATCCCTCTGTGGATATGGTGCTGTGGAAATGTCACTGGATAATTAATCCAGACCAGGCTAATGATGTCACTGGATAATTAATCCAGACCAGGCTAATGATCTGGCAGCAGGTGGAAGTTAAAAACAATTCATAAAATATCGAGATCTAAAATCTGGGGTCAGTAACAGTGACCTTGAAGCCAATATGGATTGTAAACATAATTTCCTTCTCCAATGTACTTTTAGGAAGTGAATCTCCCGTGATTTCCTGGGCTGGCCGAAAAGTGACTCCAAAGTCGCTGACATGTGATAAACATTTCAATGGTCTCTGAAATTGCCAAGCAAGGGCACTCATTTGTATCAAACTACTCCGAGGTCTGAAAGGATGAAACCGGACAGAACACCCGGCCTCAGCATCAATGTCGGAAAAGGTAATGGGAACACAGTCCTGTCGACCTTGCAGAAACCTCCTTCCTTACATCTGAGAGCTTGTGACAGCATTTACACAGCTTTCCCACAGAATGCACAGAAACATCGGGAATGGAAAACACATTTAGCCTCCCCATTCTCGTTCATGGAAAAAATATCCTCAATGCACTTACCCCACATCATATAAATATCCGTTAATGTTAGTAACCTTGGGGAGCTATAAAATAGGAGCTGCAGTCGTACGTTTGGTCCATCGTGTTTGCTAACCAATTCAATATAATGATGGTTGTCGCTTTATTTCCACACCGTACTCCTGCTCTCCCACCATCACTTTACTGTCTCTAAATCATTATTGATAATCAGTGTCTCGGTTTCCAGGTGCGAGCGAATTCCTCGTGTTCACCAGTCAGTGAGTGCAGACATTTATTATCATCTCAATGCAGAGTGACTGCCTGTACCTAAGACTGTGGCCCCTTGTTTTAGAAGTCCCAGCCAGGGGAATTATCATCCCTGCTTCCAATCTGTCTCACCCTGTCAGAGTTTTGTATATTTCACTGAGATCCCACTCATTTTCCTAAACCCAATGGAATACAGGCCCAGTCGCCCCAAACTCTGCTCCCACAAGCCCGTCATCCCAGAGATCAGTCTGGTCATCCTTCACTGCTCTCCAACAATGTCAGGTTTGTCCTTTATTAAGTAAGGAGACCAAAACTGCCCACAATACTGCACAATGCTCGAGGTGATATCTCACCAAGGGTATGTACAGCTGCAGTAAGACACCCTTTCTCCTGGACTCACATCCCCCTGAAATTAAGGTCAACACACCATTTATCTTCCTCACTGATTTCTGTTTCTGAAATATTACTTTCAGCGACTGGTGTACAAGATGGAGATCCTTTTCAATGTAACAGCTCCTTACTTGGTGAGTCTGTGTACACGGGGCAGCGTGCCAACGCCATGCCTAGTACTGACTTCTGGTTGCAGAACTCACTGCGCTGCAGGAAGCTCAGAGGTTTATACAGAAGGAAACAACAAAAAGGAGCATACGTCCCTTTGTAGACCAACATGTTTCCACCAATCCCTTTCAAATGGTAGGCTGCTAATTTATCATTTCCATCAAAGGGCACACCATCACCTCTATCCACATTGTTCTCCATCTGTCACGTATTTACACATTCACTCCACTTGTCTTAGTCTTTTCAGTGCTTTTTTACATCCTCCTCACCCACTCACAATCCCACATCCGTTAGTGCTGTCAGCAGGCTGGGATATATTGTATCTGCTTCCAGCAACCAAATGTTTAAAGGGCATTGTGAATAGCTGGGCCCCAAGCACCGATCCCTATGACACCTCAGCAACCGTCCTCTGTTAATTCCTATTTATTTATTTCGTGAATCTGGGTGTCACTGGCTGGGACAGCTTTTGTTGTCTGTCCCTAGTTTCAGTCCACCTGCTGTGGTTGACCTCCAATGCCATTAGGAAGGGAACCCCAGGATTCTGAACCAGCGACTGTGAAGGAGCGGTGATATGTTTCCAAGTCAGGTTGGTGAATAGCTTGGAGGGAACCTGAAGATGATGGTATTCCCAAACATCTGTAGCCCTTGTCCTTCTAGATAGATGTGGATGTGAGTTGGGAAGATGGTCTCTGACGACCTTTGGTGAATAATTTCATTGCAGCATGTCGATAGTAAAAAACAACTGCTGCTGCTACTGAGCGTTGATGGTGGAGCATTGTGGATGAAGGGACAGTCAGACTGGCTGTTTTGTTCTGGATGGTATAAAGCTTCTTGAGTGTTGTTGAGGCTGCACTCATTCAGGCAAATTGGGAGTCTTCTATCACACTTCAGACTTATGCATTGCAGATGATGGACAGACTTTTGGAAGTCAAGATGTGAGTTACTCACCACAGTATTCCTAGCTTCAGACTTGCTCTTATAGTTACTGTGTTCATGTGGCGAGACCAGTGAGTGTCTAAGCAATGATTATCCACTAGGACTTTGATACTGAGGGATTCTGTGATAATAACAACATTGCATGCCAAGGGGCAGGCTAGATTGTATTTTATTGGTGATAGTCATGGTCTGGCATTTGTGTGGTTTGAATATTACTTGCCACTTGTTAGCCTGGATCTTGTCCAGATCTTGTCGCATTTGAAAATGGACTGCCTCAGTGTCTGAGGAGCCACAAATGTTGCAGAACATTGTACAATCATTGGCGAACATCCCCACTTCTGACCTTAAAATAGAGGGAAGGTCATTGATGAAGCAGCCCTGAAGAAGTTTTCGGCCACTGCTCGAGGGACTCCTACAGACTTGGAGCTGGGTTGACTGAACTTCATCAACCATGACCATCTTCCTACGTGTCAGGTATGATTCTAACCAGCAGGGAGTTTGCCCCGGATACCCATTGATTCCAGTGTTGCTAAAGCCCCTTGATATCACACTTGATTGAAGGAAGCCTTGATTTAAAGGGCTATTGCTCTCACCATACCTTTGGAATTCAGCTCTTTTGTCCATGTTTGAACCACAGGAATGAGGTCAGGAGCTGAGTGGCCCTGGTGGAGCCCAAACTGGGCGTCATTGACCAGGGTATTGCTGAGAAAGTGCTGCTTAAAAGCACTGAGACCTTCCACCACTTTACTGATGATCGAGAGTAGACTGTTGTGGTGGTAGTTGGCCGGGATAGATTTGTTCTGCTTTTTATATACAGGAGACACTGGGGGTAATTTTCCACAGAAGCAGGAAAAGCCATTGTTGTAACTGTATTGAAACAGTTTGGCTAGGGCAGTGGCAAGTTATGGAGCACAAGTGTTCAGTACTATTGCCAGAATGTTGTCAGAGTATGGACCCTATGGAGTATCCAGTATCTCCAACCGTTTCTGGATATCGCGTGGACTGAATCGAATTGGTTGATGACTGGTAACTGAATTGCTGGGGACCACTGGAGTGGGCTGAGATGGATCATCCACTCAGCACTTCTGACTGAAGATTGTTGTGAATGGACCAGCCTTATCTTATACACTGAAGTGCTGGGCTCTTCCATCATGGAGGAAGGGGTTATATGTGAAATCTCTTCTTCCAGCGAATTGTTTAATTATCCCAAACATTTCTCGACTCGATGTGGAAGGACTGCAGAGCTTCGATCTGAACTGTTGCTTGTGGGATCACTTAGCTCTGTCTATCACTTCCTGCTTATGCTGTTGGCGCACAAGTAGTCCTGTTTGGTGGCTTCACCACCTTATGGACATCCAGATTTGAGCTGCTAGATCTGTTCGAAGTCTGTCCTATTTAGCACCGTGATAGTACCACCCTAAATGGTGGAGGTTATTCTCAATATGCAGGTGTGATTTTGTCTCCACAATGACTATGCGGTGGCCACTCTTACCGATACTGTCATGGACAGATACTTCTGCAACTGGCAGATTAGTAAGTTTGTGGTCAGTATGTATTTTCCTCTTGTTGGTTCCTTCACCACTTGCCAGTCTAGCAGTTATATCCTTTAGGACCCGGCCAGCTCGATCAGTAATTCTGTAGCTGAGATGCTCTTGGAGGTGGACATTGAAATCCGCTACCCAGAGTACATCTTGCGTAAGTGCTACCCTCAGTCCTTCCTCCCAGTGTTGGTCAGCATTGAGGAGTACTGATTCATCAGTTGAGAGAGGTTTCTTTTGCCATGTGCAATCTAACGCCATGAGACTTCATGGGATACGGAGTCACTGTTGGGGACTCCAAGAGCAATTCCCTTACAACTGTTATCCCACTGTGCCTCCACTTCTGCTGTGTCTCTCCTATTGGTGAGACAGGAGATATCCGGGGTGTCTGGGACAAAGTCCTGCTCACAGAATCATACCTTGCAGACAATGTCAGGCTGTTGCTTAACGAGTCTGTTTATTTCAATTCACTGTTTCCTGCCAGCTCTCCCATTCTAGAAACATGTCCATATATTAGCCCCAATTCACTCAGATTTGATTTTGCAAACTAGGCTTGGAGCTTTACCAATTTTTTTTCTCAAAATCAAAATGTTTTAAATCCATTGCTTCTCTTTCATTTGTCTCCCAGTCTGTTTCTCAAACATAATTCCCATTTCATAAACCTGTGTTCGTGTTGTCTATGACCATTACTTTCAGCCCCAATAATTTCTCCTAAAACATTTACTTACAATGTTCTATGTTCCATGCACTCTATCATTTTCCTACACCAAACGTGGTTTTCCTACTATTGTTTGAAAGTTCTGTGAGGATAGAACTGAAGTAGTGTCTTCATAGTTCTGCCATTTCCCTGTTCCCCATTCTCCATTCTCTGGTTTCAAACTGTAAGGAAACTGCACCTGTTTTCTCATATTTCTCACATTGACATGATTTAACAAGTTACTACAGTTCACTCTTATAACCCTTGTGAATATACTCTTCAGAAACTCATCAATGCCTGCCTTAATCTGCTCAATAATTGACCTTCTACACCATACACTCACAGGAGCATAGACTGTGTGCCAACAGACGCACAGCAGGATCTATATTAGTCCCACTTTCCTACGTCAGGCCCATAGCCTGGAATGTTATGAAACTTCCAAGTGCTCGTCCAAGTACTTTTGAACGATTGTGACGTTACCCGTGATCATTCCCCTCTCAGGAAATAATCCAGCAACCCAACACCCTCGAGGTAAAAAAAAAGTTTAAATCCTCTCTGTACCTCAAACTCTTCACTTTAAAAGTGTGCTCGCTTGTTGTTGACCCTCTGATTAAAAGGAACAGCTGCTGTCTATCCCCCCTGTCCGTGTCGCTTATAATCTTATCCTCCTGAATCACTGACTCCTCAGCTTTCTCTGCTCCAAAGTAAACAACCCGAGCTTATCCAGCCTCTCTCCATAGCTGATATGCTCCATTCCAGGGAACATCCTGGTGAATCACCTGTGCACCCTCTCCAGTGCAATCACATCCTTCCTGGAATGTGGCAGCCAGAGCAACATACAGTATTCCATTTTGTAGAACCAAAGCCCTGTATAGCTCTCATAATCTCCGCCCTGATTAGGAAACGCTACACCCAAGGTCCAATTCTTAACTTGTCCATTAATCTGTCCAGTCACATTCAGGGATGTGTGGAGAAGCACAATCTGAGCTTCCTAGTGTGCTGCCATTCATTGTGTCCTCCCTTGTCTGGTTCCATCTCCCAAAGAGCATTACTTCATATTTATCCGGGTTACATTCCATCTGCCATTGATCTGCCCATCTGACCATTAATCTGCATCTTCCTGTAATTTAAGGCCTTCCTCCTCACTGCGAACCAAAAGGTCAATCTTTATGTCAAACATACACTTACTTATCACACCTCCCCACTCTCCACCTAGACCCATCCTCATTCACATCTTTTTTTTTGTAATGAAGAACACAAACAATACACAGCACTGATCCCTGTGG
>NW_025200018.1:5246-6285 GCF_004010195.1 Chiloscyllium plagiosum | reverse complement strand
ATCAAGTGAAGGGTCAGTTTTCATGCTTTATGGCTCCATGACAGGAATATGGTTTCATTCTATTATTTAAGAAAGGTTGCAATAGAAAACCAGGGAACTAAAGACCAATTAGCCTAATGGTGGATAAGTTATAGAAGTGATTCTGCCAGACAGGAGTCACATTCATTTGGAAAAGGCAAGGATTGATGAAAGATAGTCAGCACGGCTTTGTGCATACAAAGTCAGGTCTCATTAACTTGATACTTTTGTTGAAGTGGTGACCATACATTGTCTACACTAAAGTCAGCAGGGTCTTTGACAGGATTTAGCAAAGTTAACTGGTTCGTAAGATTAGTTCACATGGGATCAAGGGGAACTAGCCAACTGGATACAAAATTGGCTTGACAATAGGAGACAGAGGGCGGTGGGAAAGGGTTGTTGTTCAGACTGGAGGCCTGTGACCAGCGGTGTGCCATAAGGTTCAGGACTGGGTCCACTGATATGCATCACCTACACAAACGATTTGGTTGAGAATATAGGAGTCATTATTAGTAAGTTTGTAGATGATCAAATTAATGGTGTAGTGGGCAGTGAATACAGTTATCGAATACAGTGAATACTCTGACCAACTGGGCCAGTGGACCAGGGAATGAAAGATGGAGTTTAATTCAGGTTTTGGATTTTGTTAAGACAAACCAGGGATGAATGACACAGTTAATGGGAGGGCCCTGGCCAGTGTTGTCGAACAGTGAGAGACCAAGGGGTACAATTACAGGTGGACATGGTGGAAAAATTGGCATCTAGGAGAGTTGCCGTCATTGTCCAGCGCTTTGTTAGATACGTTGGAGATATTTGTAACATTGTCCTAACTAGTTCTCTTGGGCAGAGGAGGCTACGGAGTGACGTTGTAAAGTTTTACAAAAAAATACGGTTGCTAAGAATGGTGAATAGCCAAGGGGAAGTGAGTCCAAAATTAGAGGCTATAAACGGGAGGTGAGAGAGCAAAGATTTAAAGAGGGAGCTGAGGGGCAACATTATCTACGGAGGATGGTGCATAGAC
>NW_025200018.1:3635-4918 GCF_004010195.1 Chiloscyllium plagiosum | reverse complement strand
CCTATAATGGTAGTGTTGTCCCAGTCGAATTCATGTTGCTTGTCGTCTGCGTGTGTGGCTACTAAGGATAGCTGGTGGTGTCGTTTCGTGGCTCGTTGGTGTTCATGGATATGGATCGTTAGCTGTCTTTCTGTTTGTCCTATGTAGTGTTGTGTTCAGTCCTAGCATGGGATTTTGTACACTACATTGGTTTTGCTCATGCTGGGTATCGGGTGCTTCGTTCTGGTGAGTTGTTGTCTGAGAGTGGCTGTTGGTTTGTGTGCTGTCATGAGTCCTAGTGGTCGCAGTCGTCTGGCTGTCAGTTCGGAAATGCTCCTGATGTATTGTAGTGTGGCTAGTCCTTTGGGTTGCGGCGTGTCCTCGTTCCACTGTCTTTCCCTTAGGCATCTGTTGATGAAATTGAGTGGGTATCTGTTTTTTGCGAATACCTTGGATAGAACTGCAGAGCTGCAAAAAGACAAAGAGTGCCATGTGTATTTTTATTTATTTATTCATGCGATGTGGGTGCCACTGCCTGGACTAGCATTCTTTGCCACCACTGGTAATTACCCAGAGGGCAGCTCAGAGTCAGCCATATTGCTGTAGGTCTGGAGTCACATGTAGGCCAGACCAGGTTAGAATGTCAGGTGTCCTTCCCTAAAGCAGGTAAGTGAGCCAGATGAGTTCTTCCTACTGATCAACAGTGTTTTTATGGTGGCCTCACCGATGTTTTGTACAGATTCAACATGACATCCCAACTCCTCCTCTCAATGCTCTACCCAATGAGGGTAACCATCCCAAATGCCTGCTTCACCAGCCTGTCTACCTGTGACACTACTTTCAAAGAACTGAGTACCTCCATCCCTGGTCTCTGATTGACCACACCACGCAGGGTCCAAGCATTAACTGTACAAGTCTCACCCTAGCTTGTTTCACCAAAATGGAACATGTCACGTTTATCTAATTAAACTTCATCTGCTATTCTTCAGCCCACTATCCCAGCTGTACTGTTCATCCTGTAGAATCACAGAAAACATTCTTCATTGTCCACTTTACCACCAATTTCAGTATAACTCAAAAATAAAATCTTACTTTCCAGGATACCAATATTCCCATCCAAACCATTAGTCCAAATGGTTCTGCAAAGACCGTTCCCTCCGTGACTACCTGGTCAGGTCCGCGCCCCCCTACGACCCATCCTCCCATCCTGGTACTTTCCCCTGCCACCGCAGGAACTGTAAAACCTGTGCCCACACCTCCTCCCTCGCCTCCATCCAAGGTCCTAAAGGAGCCTTCCACATCCA
>NW_025200018.1:0-3428 GCF_004010195.1 Chiloscyllium plagiosum | reverse complement strand
CTAGCTTATCTCTCCACGCTTCAGGCTCTCTGCCTTTATTCCTGATGAAGGGCTTTTGCCCGAAACGTCAATTTCGAAGCTCCTCGGATGCTGCCTGAATTGCTGTGCTCTTCCAGCACCACTGATCCAGAAACAACAGGGGACCCACTGCACCACTGGTCACATGCATCCAGTCAGAAAAAACAATATGTCTCCCATCACCCTCTGTCTCCTACCGTCAAGCCCAATTTTGTATCCAGTTCCCTCACTCCTCCTGAATGCCATATCCTTTTACATTGATCTGAGCTCATTACCTACTTTACTATACGATACAAAGAATGCAACACCAGACCCTTCAGCCATGATGCCATGCCAAGATTTTATCCGAACGTAAGATTAAACTAACCTACACAACCTTCATTTTATTATACACGTGCCTATCCAGAAATATATTAAATGTCCTTAATGCATCTAACTTTACTGCTACCACTGGCAGTGCATTCCACTCGCCCACCACTCTGTATGTTATGAACCTACCTCTGAAATCTCCCCTTAACCACTCGCTAATCCCCTTAAAATTACACCCCCTTGTAATAGCTATTTATGTCAGGGTAAAAAATGTTTCTCACTATTCATTCTTTCTGTGCCTCTCATCATCTTGATCACCTCTGCCAAGTCACCCTCACACATCTTCACTCCAATGAGAAAAGCCTTAGCTCCCTCAACCTTTCTTCATAAGACATGCCCTCCAGTACAGGCAGCATCCTGGTAAATCTCCTCATTACCCTCTCTAAAGCTTCCAAATCCATCCTGTAATGAAGAGACCAGAACTGAACACAATATTATCAGTGGGGTCCAGCCAGGGCTCTATACAGCTACAGTATAACCTCGCGGCTTTAAAACTCGATCCCCCGGCTAATGAAATCCAACACCATATATTCCTTCTTAACAAGCCTATCATCTTGGATGGCAAACTTTGAGGGATCTCTGGACCTGTTACCCAAGATCCTTCTGTTCCTCCACAGTGCCAAAGATCCTGCCTTTAACATTGTATTCTGCATTCAAATTCAATCTTTCAAAATGAATGACGTCACACTTTTCCAGATTGACTTCCATCTGCCACTTGTCAGCCCAGCTCTGCATCCTGTCATTGCCCCTTTGCAAACTACAACAGTCCTCTACAATATTCACCACTCCACCAACGCTTGTGTCTTTGGCAAACTTACTAACCCACTCTTCCACTCACACATCCAAGTCATTCATAAACTCACAAAGAGCAGAGGTCCTGGAACCTATCCCTGCAGAAAAACACTGGTCACTGAGCTCCAGGATGAATGCTTTTCATCTGTCATCACCCTCTGTCTTCTGGGAGCCATTAATTCCATATCCAGACAGACAGGTTTCACGGCAACCCATGTCTCTGTACTTTCTGAATTGAGCCTAAAAGGTGTTTTGTCACATTCTCAAAAGATTCAATAAGATTTAGACGGCATGATCAGCCCCTTACAAAGCCATGCTGACTATCTGTAATCAAACTATGGTTTGCCAAGGAATCATAAATCCTGTCTCCGAGTCCTCTCCAATAATCTGCACACCACAGACATAAGACTGATACGTCTGTAATTCCCAAGATTATCCCTATTTCATTTCCTGAACAAGGGAATAAAATTTGCAACTCTCCAATCATCTGGTCTGACTCCAGTGAACAGTGAGGGTGCAAAGGCCATCGCCAAAGTGCAACAATCTCTTCCCTCACTTCGTGCAGTAACTCTGGGCACATCCCATCTGGTTCAGCGGACTTATCTATCCTCATCTTTTACAAATTTTTCAGCATATCCTCATTCTTAACAGCAACCTGTTCATGTATATCAGCCTGTTTCAGGCTGTCCTCACAAATGTCCCTCTCAGCAGTGAATACTGAGGCATATGATACATCAAGGTCCTTCCCTACCTCCTCCGACTTCAGGCACTAGTTCCCTCCATTATCCCTGACAGGCCCTATCTGGCCATCCTCTTGTTCCTCACTTAAGTGGAGACTGCCTTACGGTTTTCCTTAATCCTTCCCATCAATGATTTTTCATGTCCCCTTCTAGCTGTCCTAAGCCAACTCCTAAGTTCCTTCCTCGTATTTTCAGAGAATCCCTACAATGTGGAAACAGGCCATTTGGCCCAACACCTCCATATCAACCCTGCAAACAGTATCCCACCCAGACTCATTCCCCCACCTTATTAGTCTCCAAATGCCCTGACTAATGCGCCACACCTACACATCCGTGAACACTATGGGAAATTTATCTTGGCTGAGTCACCTGACATGCACATCCTTGGGATTTGGGGGGAAACCGGAGCACCTGGAGGGAACCCACGGAGACACGGGGAGAATGTACAAACTCCACACAGACAGTCGCCTGAGGCTGGAATCAAAATGGAGTCCGTGGTGCTATGAGGTAGCAGTGCTAACCACTGGGCCATCGTGCTGCTCCATGTTACCCTCGAAAAAGCTTTCTGACCCTTGTTTCCTCAACCTGAAATAAGCTGCCTTCTTCCTCTTGACTAGATGTTTGAAATCACTTTGAACCATGTTAAATGCTTCGCTGAACATTTGGACAATGTTCACTGGTCTGCCTTCATCTATGTCTTGGCCACCTCCTCGAAGAGTCAATCCAGTTTGTGAAACACTGTTTTACACTCACAAAGCCATGCTGACCACCTCGAATCAGCCCTTGCCTTTGTTAATATATGTGGTACCTTTTTCTCATAATCTCCTCCAACAACTTCCCCACCACTGGGCTCACTGGGCTGTAAATTCCTGGCTTTTCCCTGCAGCCCTTAATTGATGGAATAGCATTATCCTCCCTCCAGTCTTCCGGCACCACACTGCATCTGTTGATAAGATAAATATTTCTGTTAGGGGCAGTGCAATCTCTTGCCTCGATTTCCACAATATTCTAGGATACACCTAATGAGCTACTGAGGATGGATCTAACTTTATTTGTTTTAAGATTCTAGCACTTTCTCTTCTCTGTTGAGGATTCTTTCTAAGACATCACTATTTACTTCCCCATTTTCTCGAGCTTCCATATCTTTCGCCACAGTAAATACTGACAACAATATTTTGTCTAATATCTCACCCACCTCTTCTGGTTCCACATGTAGGCGAACTTATTCACATTTCAGAGGCCCTATTCGTTCTGGTGAGTTGTTGTCTGAGAGTGGCTGTTGGTTTGTGTGCTGTCATGAGTCCTAGTGGTCGCAGTAGTCTGGCTGTCAGTTCGGAAATGCTCCTGATGTATGGTAGTGTGGCTAGTCCTTTAGGTTGCGGCGTGTCCTTGTTCCGTTGTCTTTCCCTTAGGCATCTGTTGATGAAATTGCGTGGGTATCCGTTTTTGCGAATACCTTGTATAGAACTGCAGAGCTGCAAAAAGACGAAGAGTGCCATGTGTATTTCA
>NW_025200017.1:5130-6285 GCF_004010195.1 Chiloscyllium plagiosum | reverse complement strand
TTTGGCACATGATTTGACAACAGTGATTGTTGTTGCGTGGAAGAGTGAAAATACAACAACATTATACTGCAAAGAATCGATTACGAGCTGGGGAAAGTGGACACATGATGACAACAATCCACTCAGTGAGACAGACAATGCCATTTTTCCTGCAGAGCATGAGTCCACAATCTTCTATTAATGGTCAGTGTCAGGGTTTGGAACGTTTGCTTAAGTTTTGAAAGTATGCTGTTTTTTGGGGGGCACGGTGGCTCAGTGGTTAGCATTGTTGCCGCACTACACTGGGGTTCAATGCCAGCTTCGGGCGATTGTCTGTGTGGAGTTTGCACATTTTCCCCGTGTCTGCATCGGTTTTCTGCAGTTGCTCCAGGTCTGAAGATGTGCATGTTTGTTCAATTGGCCAGGTTAAATTTCCCATAACCTTAATTAGGGAAAATATAGGGTACAGAAAAGTGTCTGGTTGGGCTAGTCTTCAGAGGGTCGGTGTGGGTTTGTTGGGCTAATGGCCTGAAGAAGGGCTTATGCCCCAAACGTCGATTCTCCTATTCCTTGGATGCTGCCTGACCTGCTGCACTTTTCCAGCAACACATTTTCAGCTCTGATCTCCAGCATCTGCATTCCTCAATTTCTCCTAACGGCCTGTGTCCATACTGTGGGGTATCTAATCTAACATAAAGTGTTAAAACACTTTGTTATGATCACATGGATCTGTTCATGATATTGAGAACGCTGTCTTGCTTAAATTATCGTGCAGATGTAAGACGTTCTTATTTTTTCTTTTTAAAGAACGTCTGGCAGTTTAAAGATGTCTTGATGACCAGCTGAAATATAAGATAATGTCAGGCAGCAGGGGAAAGTGGCTGAGCACAGGCTGATAGCTAAGTTCGGTACCAATAGGGAGGGCCTCAACCGGGACCTTGGGTTCACATGACAGGTGATCACCATTGCACGACACACACAGAGAGATATTTCTAAACACACACACTCTCACATACACACGGACACAGGTACACACAGACGCACACACAGACACCCACACACACCCTTATAGACACACAAACTCCCCCACATGCACCCCCTCACAGACTTAAGACACTCTGCACTCACTACACACACACACACTTTCTCACACTCACAACCCCCACCCCAGACAGA
>NW_025200017.1:0-5017 GCF_004010195.1 Chiloscyllium plagiosum | reverse complement strand
GTGTGCTTCCAATTAAACCTGTTGAACTATAATCTGATGTTGTGTGATTTTTCTAACTTTGTACTCCCCAGTCCAACACCGGCATCTCCAAATCTTGACTTCTGGAAATACCTCTCGATTCATCAAATATCTCTGTGACTACCACTTTTGTGATTCATGATGGAAGCCATCCAGACCACGATACGTTTCTGCCTTCTACTTCGTTAATTCATCTAATACATCTTCTGTCTCTCCTCATAATATGTAATAACTCCCCTGTATCATGTAGTTTCATGGCATTTTGAAGTGCCTTCAATCGTCCTGACTGACGCAGAGTATTTGCACACTTGCAGGATCATTTTATCCCGGATTCAGGGTTGTCCATTTTTCTTTCAACTTTAGACTCTCCTTCACTTCATTAAAGCCGAGGTTGGTTTTTGTGGAAGCTGTTTTTGCTGGCCTCTTTGTTTGCAGCTATTTTCCTCCGTTATGGTGTTGCTGTCGCCTGACTTGGCTCCTTGACTTGAGTAGACTTAGCGTGCTAACCCATTCTGTAACAATCACATAACTTCTGATTTTCTCATATAATTCATGAACTGTTCTTCTGCAGAATGTGCAACTCAATCAGACGTTAATAATGGAGGAATGTAGAATTGGACTGTGCATTGGCTTAAGGTCTGAGAACAATAGCTGGAAATGTATAATCTTGGCAAGGCCCCGGACCCTGCCAGGTATATGCTCACGAAATCCATGTGGAGACCATCTTGCGGTTCTATGTCTGATTAAGCAACGTCAGCTCGGCCTATGTAAATCCTCGGCGATGTGGAGTTATTTGGGATGAACAGGACCGTACTAAGCAAAGTGGTGTTCCCCATGATGTCATGCATTTCGGTTTGTCACAGCAGAAGGACAGAGTGCAGAGCATGTCTTCAGTACTTACATATCTCTGAGAATCTTTCATCCTTACGAGGACAGAGTTGTTTGGGTGGTAGCAATGAATCATTTTCTTCTGTGTCTGTCATTGTTGCCTTGCTGTCATTCCTGATAATCGATATATTCGGTATGCTTCCTCCTACACTATACATATTTCAGAGTAATTCGCTTCTTTGAACATAAACACATTTGTTTAAGATTCGAATTTCGGACTTCTAACTGAATATTGAGTTTTTTTTTCTGTGATCACTAACTGAGAGAGAATCTTTTTCTCGAAGGCAATTTGTTTGCTTCCTCGGTATGGTGCTCCATGAAATATTCCTAATGTACTTGACGAATACATTGTCATAGCTGTCCTGTCGGTTGAATAAACTAATCAACATGGAAGTCAAACATCCAAAATTATTGCTCAATCCTATTATATGGGTGTAGTATGACTCCAGGTCGATCACTGTTTTCTCCAACTCCTATGTTCTGGGTTTTCACAAGTTTGTCGATCCTCCAGCAAACCACTGACAGAAAACACGGACTTGATTTTTCCTCACGCTCAACCATAGCCTCAAGGAGGGACACTCCTATAACTTAATCTTCCAGTCATTCCACAACCGACGAAACGATCCCTGTAAACATTCATCATCTAGCAATAGGTTTTTCAAATGCCAGTAGGCAGACACGGCCTGAGCGAACAACAAGATGACGATTGCCCACACCAGGTAGTGAGCCATATCCACTACTTCTCAAATGCTGCTTAATGGAACACAGGAAACGTATGGCCATGAAATGTAGTGCTCTTGATCCTTGACGGTCCAACACCAGACCTCAGAAAAGTAAACGATTCGGAGTCAGAACGTGCATCTTGCCAGACGTCCACCAGATTGAAGTATGCGACGAAATCCTTCATTTCCTTGGCAAACCGTGGACAGATTTTGCACTGTGATGTCAATCCGCTACTCGAAGATGCATTTAAAATCCCTTCCCGCTGGATAAAACGGGCATTTGTCGATGGAGTTGAGATGAGAGGATACTTCTTCAGAGAAGCATATATGCCTTGGCCTGAATAGAAGGAAATGCTGATTCACAAAGTGATGTACCAAGCCCTGTACACAGACGTAAAGGTGAATCGAATGGCATTACAGCAGCGAGTTGACATTCAATATGTCTGGCTGAACATGTGGGACCAACTATGCCGTCACTCTGTATAAATTGATGATGAGGCGATTCGGCGAGCTAGCAGACATGTGTGACAGAAAATCACGAAGCTAGTGATTATCTGATTTAAACTGCCACTCGTCAACACACTCGCCCAATAGATCAAGATCCCGTTGTACGTTTAAGACAATCTTCTTCGCTGTCCAATATAACAGCATTTTTTTGTATCACCCACAAATTTTAAATGAAGCTGCAACATTGAAGTAGGCGTATATCAAATGTAAGAAGTCCTGCTGAGGTCAAACTCGGAGGGCTATGAGTAGTCTACGTCACCTAATTTTACAAAATATGTATTTTTTAAATTGTAGGTAGATCAGAGAGAGTTCACGAGAATCATCTTCGGTGTGAAGAGATTGTTATTCGAGCAAAGCTTAAACAGTTTGGGAATGTGTTCTTTTGAATTTGGAAGACTAAGACAAAGCTCTTTAAATATATGGGTAACAGAAATAATATGGTAATATTTGCTGTCTTGGGAATTCAACGAAAACAATAACATAGTCCCACAATTAAGTGACACACTTTTTACACTGAGGTAAGAAGGTATTTCTCTCTCTGAGGTTTCTGAGGTTTGGGACTTCATTGCAATAGAAAGCTTTAAGGCGGGATCGTCATCTATGATTAAGACTGAGAAATGTCAATTCTTTGTCAGTAGGGGAATAGTCACGACTGAGAAGACATGCGCAATTGGTTCGGATGAATGTGAGAAGAACAATAATCCTTTTGAACCGTTGAGCAAATTCGATGTCAGAATGGTCTATCGATTTAACGATTACTTATTGTATAATTAAGATCTTGTTAAATCAGGCGATGCATGTATGAGAAGATAAGGAGTCATCTGTTGTGGAGTCAGTCTTCGGTGATTTACGAGTTTAATGGTTAGACAGAAATAACCTAGTAATTTGATGCAATAGTCAGATTACATGGTTATGTTCAGTTAAATGTGATACATACATCATGAAATGATAATTAAATATTTAGTGAAGGTACCTGTTGCGGTTGGAAAAGCACAAGAGAAATCCCAGATGACGGAGACACGACCCATGAAGTGGGCAATTGGTGGTCAGAAATAGCGCAAATGACACGGTCACAGAAGCACGGAGTGACAGAGTCCTCAGCAGCGAAAAAGCCACATCGGCCACCTTGTACATGGCGACCAGGTTTTCTGAGCTGAACTAGTCCCACATGCATACTTTGGATTATATTCCAGTAAGCCTTTCCTATCCATGCACCTGCTAAATCTCTTTTAACCAGGTCAATATACCCGGTCAATAATGTGACCTCTTTGCCTCCTATGCCTCAAAATGAACGATCCATGCTATCCAGCCTTTCCTAATCATTTGTAGCTTCCAGTCTCGGAAAAAGCCCTGCAAGTCTTTTTGCATCCATTCCATTCTCATAACAATTTACTTAAAATAGGATGATCAGAATGGTGTGCAGTACTCCAGAAGCGATTTTACCAACGTCTTGTCCAAACATAGCATGCCTTCTGAACACCTGAACTTAATACGCTAACTGATGAAGGCAAGGAGAACCAAACGCCTTCAATACTACCTGTCTACCTGTGAAGCAAGGAAAAAGAAACTGTGCACGAGCTCCCCTCAGTCTCTGGGTTGCACAAGGCCTTATCATTAACTACATCAGTCCTGCCCGAGGTTTGTCTGACAAAGGGGAACCACCTGGCAGTTATATGTTTTTAGATGCCACTCGTCAACACACTCGCCCAGTTGGTCAACATCCCATTGTACTCTTAAGATAATCTTCTTCACTGTTGAATCAATCACCATCTTTTTTCCCCACAAAGTTGCAAACCATTCCTCCTATACACTCATTCAAATCAGTCACATAAATTACGAGCAACTGTGGACCCAGTGGAGATACTCGCGACACTTTGATATTCACAGGTTTCCAGTCTGAACAACCAGCGTCTCACACCACTCTCTTTCTGCTACCGCCATGTCAATCATGTGTCCAAATATCCAACTGTCCTTAGATCCCACATGATCTCAACTTACAAACAGTATATCATGTCGAACCGTGTTGAAAGCTTGCCGAGCGTCCATGTAGAGAATGTCTACTGCTCTGTCCTGAAATACCTTCTTGGGCACCTCCTCAAAAAAGTCAAAAAATATTATGAGATACGATTTCCCATGCACAACCATATGCCAAGCATTCATAATCAGTCCTTGCCTTTCCAAGTGCAGTTACTCTAATCTGAGTAAGATCAGGGCCAATCAAAGACAGAAGTGGGAAGTTGCGAGTGGAATCTGAGGACAAGTGAGAAGTGCGTAATGGATATTTTTCGTCAGTATTCACACGATAAAATGGCAATGTTAGTGAGAAGATAGAAATGCAATCTACTAGATCAGACGGGACTGCGGTTGACAAAGAGGGTTCAGCAATTTTGGGGGATCTGAAAATAGACACGACCGCTGAGCTGGAGCGGATTTATCCGTGGATTCTGTGAGAACCCAGGGAGGAAATTTCAGAGTCTTTGTTTTGATCGTTATGTCATCATTGTCATCATCCCTCAAGACTGGAGAATGGCTAATGCTGTTCCCTTGTTTCAGAAGGGAGTCCACAATCCTGGTGATTACAGGCCAGGGAGTATTTCTTCGGTGGTAGGTAAAGTTCTGAAAAAGTGTATAAGTTTTGGATTTATAATCATTTGGAAAGGAATAACTTAATTAAAAATGGCCAACAATATTGTGAAGGTTAGGCCGTGCCTAACTAACCATATTCAGTTCTTTGAGAAGTTGACAAAACAGGTGGATGCAAATAAAGAAGTTGCTGTAGTGTATGTGGACTTCAGTAAGGCGTTTAATAAGGTTCCAATCGGTAGGCCAATGCACGAAATACGGAATTAATGGATTACAGGTGACTTACTGGTTTGGTTCGC
>NW_025200016.1:1990-6284 GCF_004010195.1 Chiloscyllium plagiosum | reverse complement strand
TGGACTGCACATCTTTGGACGGTCGGGGGAAACACATGCAACACGGGGGAATGTGCACACTCCACACAGTTAGTTACCCAGGGCCAGAATCGAACCCAGGACTTTGGCGCTGCGAGAGAGCAGTGCTAATCACTTGATGGAAGGAATGTTGGAGGAATGTTGGAACGTGACGGTTACTGTACAGTGGGAGGTACGTCAGGCCGTGATAGTTACTGTACATTGGGAGGTATGCCGGGCCGTTGGTTACTGTAAAGTGGGAGGAATGTTGGGCTTTGATGGTTAATGTACCGTAGAAGGTATGTCGGGTCGTGATGGTTAATGTACAGTGGGATGTATGTCGGGCCGTGATGGTTACTGTACAGTGGGAGGTATGTCGGGCCGTCATGGTTACTGTTCAGTGGGAGGTATGTCGGGCCGTGACGGTTACTGTACCGTGGGAGGTATGTCGGGACGTGATGGTTACTGTACCGTGGGAGGTATGTCGGGTAGAGATGGTTACTGTACAGTGGGAGGTATGTCGATCCAGGAAATTGAAAACTGTATGAGTTGTACAGAATATGATGCTGCTGCCGCCGCCGATGGGCCATCGTACCTCATGGATGCATCGTCGTTGGTTGCTTAACCTGTTTAAAGTCTGTACCATTCAGTCCATATCATTGTGTGGAGTGTCTGCAAAATGTGAACATCGCCCTTGCACCCTATAAGGACTGTACAGTTACTATTCTTCCTGATATATGAAATGGAGAGGTGTATCTGCAGCAGGCAGAAAGGTTACGATGTGGTCAATTATAAGTTTCCCGATTATTGATTCCCGCAAAACCTGTTGCAGAGCAGTCACGAGATTCAGCAGCAATGCTGAGCACTATGATTAGAATAGATTCCCTAAAGTGTGGGAACAGAACCTTTGGCCCAACCAGTTCACACTAACCCTCCAAAGAGCAACCCAACACGATGACCAATTCACCTGAGCTGCATATATTTGGACTGTGGGATGAAACCCACGCAGACACGGGGAGAATGCGTAAACTCCACACAGGCAGTTGCCTAAGGCTGGAATCAAACCTGGATCCCTGATGCTGTGAGGCAGCAGTGCTAACCACTGAGCCACCATACTGCTCTATACTGACTATATCCCAAGGAGCTGCCCTATTCTGCCTGGCTGTGTCTTTTCAGTGGGACAGAACCTACCCGAGAGGATGGTGATGTTGCCTGGGACATAGTCCTGTTCACTGAATCCTGCTTTACAGACAATATTGATTGTTGCTTGATTAGTCTGTGGGAAATATGAAACAGGTCACTTTTTCATTTTGTATAGTGAAGAAGTAATATCACTTTATTTCTTACATATTTTAAAATAAACCAAACATCATTTTTTTCAGTTGAAAACAATTGAAGTGAACAATAATTGAAATACCAGAGCGCACAGCTAACTATTACACAATTCAGTGACTGTAGTAAACCGCCGATTCATGTTCAGATTAGTGAACACACCATCTTGCAGACAGCAAAGCTGTTGGAAATGACTTTGAGGAAAAGCCTGAATTCAGACACAGTGTTATTGGGCCTCCCCACGACCTCCAAAACACTGGCCATCTCCAAGATCTGTCCAGAGAGCTTCCAAATTAGAGCTGGGCAGTTACTCACACAATCCCTCACAATAGACTGGTTACAGACATACCTGAACAATGGGCAGTATCCAAACAGAATTGTGCAGCTCCATTGATGGCCAGTATGTTCCCAGCCCAACGTCCTTGTGTGTGACTTTAGCTGACAATTTCTGTTTACATGTTTGCAGCATTGTTCTAACCATTAACAGCAAAGTCTCTTTACTGAAGGTCCGACATCCTTGCATAATACCAACATTTAGATTATCCAATCTGCACAAAATACACCCATTTATCCAGTTCACTTTTATAACAACAATATGATGAAAACAGTGCCCATCTCATAGTTAGGAGCATTGAAATGATGAATCTCATTCCCACATCCAAGACCACATTATTATTAAGTGGAAGAACGTTGCAAATATGCAATTAGTTTCCTTTGTATTAATGTTGTGAACTAATAGTCGACTCTCCTGCTCATCAGATGCTGCCTGAACGGCTGTGCTTTTTGAAAGCCACATTGTTTACGCTGATCTTCAGCATCTGCAGTCCTCACTTTCTCGCTGGTAATATTCACTCATAATCATTTTTGTGGTAACAATTTCACTGTGAGCTGTCTAAACATGTTAGTCAGATATGAGTATATTTTGAATTGCTTATGTCGATCTCAGAGCTCAGATAATGTTGTGTGTGAATGTCAATGTCTATGTGATACTCGGTATATAGGCCATGTCTCTAAGGGACTGACAGATTAACCCTTCAGCTGTTCACAACAAGCAAGTTACGGACTGAACCCAAGCAGCCTGAGCTCACAAAACCGAAAGCATAGTGTCCAGCATTGGGCATGTTTGGACAATATTTTTCATTTTAATTTATTCATAGAATATGATTGGACCAGTATGTATTGTCTGTCCCTTGTTGCCCTTGAGAAGATGGTGGTGAGCTGCCGCACTGAACCACTGGAGTCCATATATTGTAGTTAGACTTACCATTCAGGAGGGATCTTGAAAGAGTGACACTGAAGGAACAGCAATATATTTCAGGATGGTGGGTGGCTTGGAACACAACGCGAACATGGTGGGGGTCCCATGTATCTTTTTCCCTTGTCCCTCTTGATGGTCGGGCTTCAGAGGTACGTTGGAAAGAGCCTTGGGAAATTTCTGCAGAGCACCGTGTAGATGGCAGGTATTGCTATTACTGAGTGTCAGTGGATGAGGGGTGAAACTGCACTTACCCAAGGAAATGGGGGGTATTTCATCACATCCATATTGAACATGTGTCTTATCGATAGGGGGCAGGCTTTCGGAGATCATGAAGTGAGTTATTTCTGCAGGTTCCTAGCCCCTGACTCATTCTTGTGGCCAATTAATTTACATACGTCAAATGTGGTGCTGGTAAAGCATAACAGGTCAGGCCGCATCTGAGGTACAGGAGAGTCGATGTTTTCGCATAAGCCATTCACTGAAATGTGTAATGAAATCATATGGTCAGTCCAGTTCTGGTTAACGGTAATCTCCAGAATATTGCTAGTTGGGTGTTCAGCGATGGTGGTGGCATTGAACGTTAGAGCATATGGTTCAATTTTCTATATTTAGAGGTAATCATTGTCTGGCACATGTGTAATGGAAATGGTACTTGTCACTTTGAAGCACACCCCTGCATATTTCCAGGTGTTGTTGCATTTGGACAAGGACTGCTTCAGTATCTGAGTAAATCACGAATGACACTGAACATTGGCAAACATCAATGGCAAATATCCCTACTTGTGAATTTCCACTTCGGGATGTTCATTTATGATTGGGCCGAGGGCAGAGATCACTCTTATAGCTTACTGATACTGTCCGTCTCTCTGAGCTAGGAAGCTTGCTTCTAGTTCCACCTGCTCCAGAGGTGTTTAACAACATATCTGAATGGGATAATACTTAATATTTACCACAAGGAGCTGAGTGAGGACTTGGTTAGCTCAATCAGTTAGACGGCTAGATATTAATGCCAACAGTGTGGATCCAATTCCCGAACTGACTGGGGTGCCTAAAGGACTGTCTGACTCAACCTCTCCCTTACTTGAGGCATGATGACTGTCCAATTAAACTACCACCAGTGGTCTCTGTCCAACGAGAGAGCAGCCCGATCATGATGTAGGAGTATGGTGCCTTATCTTTCCATTTCTGATCTACAGGCTTACCCAGAAACCCCTCCCCTGGGGAACCGCTGCAGAGTTATCCTAGAGCTGAGATGGTTGCTCTCCACCAACCCCAACCACCGTCATTTGTGTCAGGTATAACTTCAGCCAATGCAGATGAGACCTATTTGCTCCAGTTTTGCCGTTAATCCTGTATATGACACTTGGACAAATGCAATTATGATAATGTTAAAAGTGCAGTCACTGTCGCCTCGCCTGTAGAATTCAGCTATGTGTTTTCTTGTTGTGCATTTTTAAAACAAGGCTTCAATGAGCCCAAGGGATGAGTGGCCCTGGCAGAGCCCAAACTGAGCTTCAGTCAGCAGGTTGGTGCTGAGGCAGTGCTGTTTGATCGCACTGTAGGTGGCATCTTCCATCCCTTTATTAATGTCAGGGATTAGAACAATGGGGCAATCATTGATTGTCTGATGTTTTGTCTGTGTGTGCACAGGGCACACCTGGATAGTTTCCCACATTGTCAGGTAGGCCCCAGTGCAATATCCCTGCA
>NW_025200016.1:0-1830 GCF_004010195.1 Chiloscyllium plagiosum | reverse complement strand
TCTGTTTGTCACTGGTTGTTGATGCTATTTGGTGAGTAAGTGGTCCTGCAGGGTAACGTCACCTCTTTGTGAGGTGTAGCTGGCGCTGCTCTTGTCAGGCCCTCCTATATTCTCCACTGAACAAGGGTTTATCCCCTGGTCTGATGGTCAGGGTAAAGTGGAGCATATGCCAGGCAGTGACAGTGAAAATTGTTCTGGAGTACAATTATGCTGCTGTTGGTAATGACTCGAATCACCTCACACAGGCCAGTGCTGAGTTCTAGACCTCTTCGAAATCTGTCCTGTTTAGCATAGTGATAGTATCTCTCACATGTGCGTGAGATACAGACACACATAAATGTGGAACTTTGTCTCCAGGAATACTGTGCGTGGTAGTCCCCGTTGCCAATATGGTCATCGAGCAATGTGTCTGCAGCCACTAGGTTCGTGAAGATGAGGTCAAGTATTTTTCTCCCTCTCAGTCGTTCCCCCCTGCCACGGTGCAGAGTCAGTCTCGCAGCTATGTCCTTTTGGACCCGATCATCTCGATCAGCAATGCTGCTGCTGATCCCCTCTTGGCTGGAGTTCAAATAGCCCACGCAACATACATTCTCCAGCTATGTCAAACTCTCAGTGCGTCCTCCAAGTGTTCTTCAATGTGGATGGACACTGATGCATCAGCTGAGGGAAGGTAGTCGGCAGGAGGTTTCCGTGTCAGTTTTTGATCTGACGCCGTGAGGCTGAGGGAGGGGAGTCAGCAAGAGGTTTCTGTGTCAGTGTTTAATTTGACACCTTGAGGCTGAGGGAGGGGAGTCAGCAGGAGGTTTCCATGTCAATGTTTAATCTGACACCGTCTGGTTTTGTTATGTCACATTGTTGCTTGAGCAGTCTATAGGACACCTCTCCCAAATCTAGCTTTTGCCGCCAGACGTTTGGAAGGAAGGGTTTCCTGGGTCTGCAGGATTTTTTTATTTGTGTCACTGTCAACCGAACGGCCTGTCCTGTGCTGTATGATACTGACTCTATGTCTCTCGTGATTGGACACTCCAAGGTCTCACTCCTTCAGTTCTTCCCAGTGCCTTCTCTATTCCAAAGATCGTCATAATATTTTCTCTATTAAGACATTGCTCAATTCCATTTTTAACTATATACGTGTATATCTATATGTTTCTTTGTCATCTTCTCCAGCCGCTACATCCATCTGTGTCTCAGTAACCCTCCATATCTCCATAAACTTTATCTCATACCCCAGACCCATCTATCATTGCAAATTCTGCCAGCCCCTACATCCTTCACTAGCTCTAAACCTTCCAGCTGCTACACTTCTTCCTATATCCTGTGATTGAATTTAAAAATATCTCACTAACATGTTCTAGCATGCACAGGTCATGCTATCTCGGCCATCTCTAGCCGTGCTTTCCTATACCTGTAACATCTCCAGCCTTGCTATCCTATCTCCATAACATCTCCAGCCTTGCTTTTCAATCTCTGAAACATCTAGAGCCTTGCTTTCCTATCTCTGTAACATCTGCAGCCTTGCTTTCCCATCTCCGAAATATCTCCAGTCTTGCTTTCCTATCTCCGTAATATCTCCAGCCTTCCTTTCCTCTCTCTGTAACATCTACATCCTTGCTTTCCTATCTCTGTAACGTCTCCACCCGTGCTTCACTATCTCCAACATCTTCAGCCTTGCATTCCTAGACACCTCAGTGAATTGGTTATATATCTGCTTCTGCATTTTCATCTTTCTGGGGCGATATAAAATATCCCCAGCAGAGTGTTCTGTCATCGTTTTGATCCTAACCTTGGCCGATAAATCCTCATTTGAAGACACTTCCAAGATATTGTCCC
>NW_025200015.1:0-6283 GCF_004010195.1 Chiloscyllium plagiosum | reverse complement strand
TTCAACTCTGTCTATTGATGACTATGTAACAAAAATACCATTTCTAAAGGTCTTTCAGATGCTGACTGTCCTGCCAGACATTTTCAGCATCTTCCATTTATATATTACATATGTCTGAAACAAGGACAGAAATTGTTGGAGAAACTCAGCAGGTATGGTAGCATCTGTGGAGACAGAAACAGAATTAACGTTTCGAGTCCAGTGACCCCTTGTCAGAATCATACATGAAGTTCTAAAGAAGGGTCACAAGTCCTGCAACATTAGCTCTGCTTTTGACTCACTTCACAGACGCTGCCAGAGCTGCTGAATTTCTCCAGCAATTGCTGCTTTTTTTTAAGTTTTCCAGCATCCACAGTTCCTCGTTTTGTCTTTAAATGGGGATCTGGATGAAGAGACGGTTTTGAGCTTCTCCACAGACCCTTTTTAAAACTCACCAACGCACAAATCTCCAGAGTCAAGTGCTGATCTGGGACAAGATGGATATACTCCAGATGTCCATTCTTCAGTCCAAAGATGCGTAGGTTAGGTGGATTGGCCATCGTGTTCAGGATTGTGCAGATTAGGTGGGTTAGCCCTGGGAAATGCAGGGATAGGATGGGTCTGAGTGGGATGCTCTTCAGAGGGTCAGTGTGGACCTGATGGGCCGAATGGCCTGCTTTCACACTGTAGGGATTCTATGATTCTACAAGTGCCTTCTGTAAACACGCTAGTTATCATTTCCTAGCACTATTGGAACAAGCAGTGTTGGTCTTGGAGTTGCATTTATATAGCACTTCTCACAAGGTAATATGTTCCTAAGGCAGCATTTTCACACCAGATTTGACAAGTGAGCCATTCGAGATGAAATGAGGACGGGTGTCTACAGGCTGAGGTAACCAGGTAGATCTTAAGGGGACATCAAAACAGGAGAAAGGGAATAAAAGTGTAAAACAACAGAGAGGTTTAAACAGGGATTTCCAAACCCAGGGAGGTGAAGGCATTGGCACAATCTGAATACTAAACATGGAGATAAAATACTGAAACGACAGATCCATCAGCCATTCCCTCAGTCAACATCCACATCTGCTCACTTACAAGTAGCTCCTTCTGACTGTATTCCCCACTTGGTCTCATTTAGAGCAGGGACTGGAGGGAGCATTAATTCAGACTTTAACTCTGAGCTGGGGGGGGGTCAAGGGAAAACTGAAACACAGCTGGCGAAGCAATGACAGATCCTCAACAATGAGAGCACTGGGAGCCAGCTCTCTAAAAACAAACACACTGTAAAAGCTAAAAGTATAACCCCTGGGCAGAGACAGCACTGAAGAACAGCCCTGGACCAACATACTGCACTGCATTAAGGGCTTTGTGAAGAGATTCAAAAATGCTCCCATTGTACTGTTTAGGGCTCAGGTTTAAACTGGAGTGGAGAGCTTTGCTGCACGTGCAATTATTTCATCTTCAATCCTCACACACACAACACCAAAGACTTCTGAGTTACAAGTGAGAGCAATATTGACATCACAGGGCAACAAGACATCAGAGAACGGCAGCACGGTGGCTCAGTGGTTAGCACAGCTGCCTCACAGTGCCAGGCACCCGGGTTCAATTCCACCCTCGGGCGACTGTCTGTGTGGAGTTTTCACATTCTCCCCGTGTCCGAGTGCTCCGGTTTCCTCCCACAGTCCAAAGATAGGCAGGTCCGGTGGATTAGCCATGCTAAATTGGCACATAGGATGTGCAGGTTAAGTTGGTTAGCCTGGGAAATGCAGGGTTACAGAGATGGGGTGGGTCTGACTGGGATACTCTTCAAAGGGGTCAGTGCCTCCTCAATGGGCTGAATGGCCTGTCTTTGAACGGTAGCGATTTTAAGCTCCTGATTAAAACAATCGCTGGTGGGGCAAGGGAGTGAGAGGGTCATATAGCCAAAACAATTGGAAAGAAAATGTGATATGCAGTAGGAAGGGGAATAATTATGTTGTTATCTTAAATCCCCTTTCCCCCTCCCCCACCCATCACGAGTGCCATGTTCTTACTAAAGGGTATGTGGGGGGGGGGGGGAGATTGAGTATTAAAAAGTTGCAATACTTTGTGTTTGAATTGAACGTGAAACCACTAATATATGTCACGACACCATTATTAAATGTCACAACATGGATAATGGTGCCAAAGCTCTTAAGAAGATATACTGCTGTACATTTAATGTTGGCACTAATCCTACATTTCAGCTTTATGCGGCTAAGGAATTTTCAAATTCACTGCCCATGGGTCAGATTCACTCCCGTGATTTACACTTGGTTTGGAATCATCATACAAGCTGAACTCAACAGATTAAAAAAAAATCATTTTCTCCACCAGTACTGGTGTCCCTCAAAACTTGGGTCCTATTTGTTTCACTACATTTCCCATTTAAACACGCAACTTTGCAACTATGGCAACATAAACAACATGTCCATTCCAGAATATCTGCCAGGTCAGCCTTAGTCACCCTCTCAAAATGTTACTTTGAAGTTGCAACTTATCAACAGCTTGAAATTGACCAGCAGGCTGGTCTAACATGCCCACTCTATCATGAACAAACACGTTTTCACTTCCTGCTCATGTAAACATCCTGCCGACAACCACCAACTGTGGCAGCACAGTGACTCAGTGGTTAGCACTGCTGCCTCTCAGCACCAGGGACCCGTGTTCGATTCCAGCCTTGGGTGAACGCCTGTGTGGAGTTTGCACGTTCTTCCCACATCTGCGTGGGTTTCCTCCAGGTGCTCCGGTCTCCTCCCACAGTCCAAAGATGTGCAGGTTAAGTGGATTGGCTGTGCTAAATTGCCCATAGTGTTCAGGGATGATTCCACTGATCAATCGCAGGGAGAGAAAGCATGAGTTCACTGGAATCTGCTTTCTCAAACTCCCCAGCCCACAAACCATACAGGACTTCAAACAGAGATCTCTGGAGTCTAACAGTCTCCAAGGATGTCCCTAGGGTCACCAAAGCCTTCAAACTTTAGACATGTTTCCTGCATTAATTGGCTGACCTCTAATTTCCTCAGCCCTTACAATTCCCAGTGGCAGTGGGACCTTCAGCTACCAAGGCTCTAAAACTCTGGAATTCCAAAACTAAACATTGCATCTCAGACTAACCCACGACCTCGAAAATACTCCATCAAACCCTACCCACCTTCCCGGCTAAGTTTTTGGCCATGGTTCCTAATATGTGGTTTGGAATCAAATGTTGACTGATACCCACTTTTGTAGAGTCATAGAGTTATACAACACAGAAACGGACCCTTTGGTCCAACTCGTCCATGCTAACCAGGTTTCCCAAATTAAACTGGTCCTATTTGCCTGCGTTTTGCCCATATCTCTCTAAAACTTTCCTATTCACGTACTTGTCCAAATTTCTTTTAAATGTTCGAACTGTACCTGTATCTACCACTTTCTCTGACAACTCATTCTACATACGAACCACCCTCTGCGTGAAAACGTTGCCCCTCGGGTCCTTTTTGAATCTTTCTCTTCTCAACTCAAAATTGTGCCCTCCATTTTTGAACCTTATCGATGTCTCTTATGATTTATAAACCTCTATAAAGGTCAACCCTTAGCCTCTGATGCTTCAGGGAAAATTCCCAACCTATCCAACCTCTCCGTATAACTCAAACCTACCAATCCCAGTAACAACCTTGTAAATCTATTCTGAACTCTCTCCAATTTAATAAAATCCTTTGCATAGCAGAGCAATCAGAATTGTACACAGTAATCCGAAGTGGCTTCACCGAAGTTCTGTCAACTGCACATAACATCCCAACTCTCATACTCAATGGTCTCAGCAATGAAGCTGAAAATGTGTTGCTGGAAAAGTGCAGCAGGTCAGGAAGCATCCAAGGAACAGGAGAATCGACGTTTCGGGCATAAGCCCTTCTTCAGCCCTCCTCTCAGCAATGAAGACAAGCATGATAAATGCCTTCTTTACCACTATCTACTTGTGATGCAACTTTCAAAGAATTATGTACCTGAACCTCTAGGTCTCTCTCTATTTGACAACATGCCCAGGGTCTTATCATTAACTGTATAAATCCTGCCTTTGTTTGTAACAGCTCACATTTATCTAAATTAAACTTCACCTGCCACTCCTCAGCCTATTGGCCCAATTGATCAAGATACCTTTGCAATCTTAGATAACCTTTTTCACTCTCTATTATACCACCAATTTTGGTATCATCCACAAATTTACTCACCACACTACCTATATTCTCATCCAAATCATTAATGTAAGTGACAAACCGCACTAACTCCTGTGGAACATCACTGGACACAGGGCTCCAATCTGAAAATCAACCGTCCACCATTACACCCTGAATCCTACCATCAAGCCAACTTTGGATCCAATTGGCAAGCTCCCCTGAATCCCACGTGATCTAACTTTACTAACCATTCGACCATGTGGAACCTTCTCAAAGGCCTGACTGAAGTCCACATAGACAACGTCTATCGCTCTTCCCTCATCTATCTTCTTGGTCACACCCTCAAAAACTCAATTAAGTTTGAGAGACATGATTTCCCATGCACAAAGTCATGACGACTATTCCTAATCATTCCTTGCCTCTCTAAATGCACGTAAATCCTGTCTCTTAGAATCCCTTCCAACAACTTACCCAACACTGACATCAGGTTGACTAATCCATTTTCCCAGGCTTTTCCTTGCAGCCTTTCTTAAATAAAAGCACAACATTAGCCACCCTCCGTCTTGTTGAGCATTTTGAGACAATGTGCTACACTGAAAAGGCGCTACGCAAATGCAAGTTGCTGTCTGTCATCTAGAGGAGAAGCCCTTCTGAGGAAACAAAAAGTCCATTTGAATTGAATCAGAACACTAATTAATTATGCAGATGTTGGGGACAAAGGAAGTAGAAAAGGATAATAAAGTTTTTACTCGTGGAAATATAAAAAAGATAAAAATAAAATAACAGAAGTTAAATCTACATTTCTTCCTTCTCAGAAGAATTAAGGCATGAAAAGTCGGAGTGTTCAAGAGAAGTGACAATTTACTTTGCAGCCTTCTTGTTGGCTGTGCCAGCAGTTTCTAAGAATAAGATACAGAGGTAGAGTAGGCCATTCAGCCTAGCGGGCCTGCTCTATCATTCAATGAGATCACAGCTGATCGGATAATTATCAATTCGACTTTCCTGTATTTTTTCCAATTCCCTTGTTGAATACAAATCTGCAGCTTTTAACATACTAACAACCCAGCCTAGACAGCCCTCTACGATAAAGAATATCACAGAATTATTATAAAAAGGGTATGCTCGCAGATCTGAACACAAGAAAATTGCTATTTCGGGTTCTTACTGCAGGGCAAGGCAGGGGACAACTCAACTGCTTCTTGAAAGCTTGGGGCAAAAGAGATTCACTACTGACAGAATTTCCAACCTGTGTTCATTGGTTGAAGAGAAAGCCATCATTCCTTCAAAATCCTGACTCGCTTGCACCAGTGGGAAATGCAATTTGCCAAAATATCCCCCGCTTCTATCCAGACTTAAAACATTGAAGCAAACATCAAAATTTCCACCATACTCACGTTGTGTATTCTGAAGAGACAGAGAGCGACCACATGAGCACACCATTTCGCCCCAGCTCCACAGGTACAGCTACATGAGGTTATCCGACATCGGTCAAACATCACAGCCACGTTGAACGCCCCTTTAGCTTGAGCAGTCTGCGGAGGAACCACGGTGGCACTCAAATGAAATCCTGTTTTTGGGGAAGGGGAGCGAGATTTGATCAGTGCTCATGCGATAATACACACACAAACTTTACAAAATTACAAAACTTTGTTCACTACTTTATCTGAATGATCACCGATGAATCACTGATTATCATCTGTTCATGTAGGTATTTAATTACATTCTTAGTAGCACTTAAAAAGAACCCTTCGATGCTACAAAGTGGCACATGATGCTAAATTGCAGCTACGTTAGAGTATTGAGGCATTGGAAAATTTTCAACACTGCGTTTCAAATATACATCATTTATGAAAAGCCGGCAGGGATTGGAAAAACTCAAATTTTCTGAAAGATTGATTGAGTGATCGATGAGCCATTTTTTTTGTTCTGCATGGGCCCCATCTGGAAGATGCTTACATACACAATTTAAGCTCTTTCAGAGAAGGGGAAAAAAATTCTCAAGGTCTTTAAACAGCATATACACCCCCTGCGTTCATAGAGTCATAGAAATATACAGCACGGAAACAGACCCTTCGGTCCAATTCGTCCATGACGACCAGATATCCTAAATTAATCTAGTCCCATTT
>NW_025200014.1:3654-6282 GCF_004010195.1 Chiloscyllium plagiosum | reverse complement strand
GAAAGCGACTTGTTTTACACGTTTGAAATACTGCTGAATGACAATGTATGTGTTCGAAATGTTTGAACAAAAAAAAAACTGATCACTTATGATCACTTAGTCTTTTCACCTTTAAGACCACAACATTCTCAAATATTTTCCACGAATTTAGCACCAGCAGAACTAGTTAATTTATTTTCTTGAGAACTCGAAGAGAATAAACAGCAGAAACTGTGAATTAGTGATTCAATGCGAGCATCCGACTGAAGACAACATTCCTTCTTTCCAAAAATATACAACTTACAAAAATCCAAAATTTATTGTTATTTTTGAATGAAACAATAAAGAGATGTTAATTCTTTATCATTTGACTTTGTTGCATGAAAAATCCTTAAGTCTTATTGTGATTACAAACATGATAAATCTTAGCATTGAAGTGAAATATAATTAAATGAATTCTACTATGTTTCCACAGGCAAAATAAAAATTGATATTAACAATGATCATGACATTGTACACTGCAAAATGTTTACAGTAGTTCACGTACTGTGCCGTATATCCACATGTGCACAATGTACTGGATTGAATGAATATTAAAAATTATTAGATAACAACAACAATTAAATCGTCAAAGTCTATCAATGTATTAAATAATAACGAGAAACCTCATTTTGCTGTGGGACTGAGTGATGTCTGGAAATGAACTGGAATTAATGCAGTGAAAAGTAATTACAGTTCCCTGTATTTTGAGGCTGAGATTAAGGCTGATCATTCTAATGAGCAAACATCAGATATTTGCAATAATGTTGGATGGGAAGTCATTGGTTCTGTTGTGGGATCGGTGACCTGCAAAATAAATGCATTTTCACACTGTAGTATTAGTACCAAGAAACAATGGATTAAATTTAAATGTGAATCTTACTATATTTGTTCAAAAGACTTTCTTAAAAATTGTGCCATTATTGTAATGACAATGTCTTGATAATTAGTGTTGGACATGAAGAATTAAAATGATTCAATATTTCAAAAGCACTTTGCTGTGATGTTGATTGAATATTTATTAAGATCTGTAAACTGAGAAATAGTACCTAGTTTTAAGGATTGAAGAAAAAAAATGAGCCATGCAGTGATTATTGAAGAAAATTCTTCTTTTTTAACACAAAATATATATTATACAAGAATTGTGAATTTCCATCCATTGAACTCCTTGTAGAGATGTGTTACATTGATTTATATGATTAATATTATGATTAATGTTTAAACATTTGTGTCAGAATTAGGAAGAGAATTAGTAGATCTTGAAAGTAAACAGGAAATTGAACAAACAATGTATTCAACAACATGTGGGAAATAAAGCAATTTTAATAATTTTGTCATTATTGTACAATGATAAATAACGTCGGAATAGAAACAGCAAAAAAACAATCGATGTGATCAAAGCTGTTCTTTTCTTACAATGAAATGAAAGCAATAATCAGTTTATAGCACACGTGATTTTAAAAAGCAGTCCTTTAATATGAAACATACAGTGGCGACTAACCTTTTTGCAAAAATGTAGGAATTTCACAAATTTGAGATGAAGCGTTTGTTGAATTTGCAACAAAATGGTTATAATTTGAATTGTCTGTTGCACGCAACAAAAAGCTTAAAAATTGTTAGAATAATAAAACTTTTGTTCCCAACGTTCTTGTATTACAGTCAATGTCCATGATAAAGTAGAATTATTGATTTAAACAATATAAATCATCGTTGACGACTGAACTGAAATATAAGATATCAATTGCACTTACTGGAGGGAATAGTAGAAAAATGCTTACTGTTGTTATTAGTCTCAGGAACATTAAGGTATTTAGTCAGTAATCAGGTGGTGATAAGGACCTTTGTGTTACTCTATGCGCACATTTTTGTGTTAACATTGATTTCAAGAAAATTGAGGTATTTACATGAATTAGGAACAGATTGATATTTGGGTTTGAAGGATCTTATTTAAGATTAGACATTTTTAAATATTTACTAGAATTGCTGAGCGAAACACACTTAAGACATCATGCAATAAATGAGGTAAGTGAGAAATATGCAAAGTCAATTTTCAAATGAACACACCCTGATATTTTCACAGCATTTCAATCTTACATTCAACATAAATAAGTGAATGGAAAACTAAACATTTCACACAATTCACAAACAGATCAATAACTAAAAATTGATAAATAATAGCAAGTGGCATTTGTTTATTTTATTGAAGAAGAACAATATTATTTTCTAATATTTGTAGCACTGGAGCATGTGTTGTCCGAACTAAGCTCTTCAGAACAAACAAAATCAATGAATATAATTACTTCATATATTTCATCTTTATGACTGCAACATTCTCAATTATTTTCCAAAGAGTATTGATTGAGTGGAATTGGATGCATTCTGTTACTAGTGATCTGAAGAAAGTAAATAACAAATACTGTGATTATTGGAATTAACAACAGATAGAAGCATATCGAATATTGAATTGAAAGGCAATTCAATTGATTCTTAGATATTTTCGAATCAGAATTCTGTACAAGGTGGGAATTGAAACTGTGCCTACTGGTCTGGTAGCAGAGACAGTAACAGAGCTGCACAAGATTCCTTCATAATGTTCCCAACCATAATGGG
>NW_025200014.1:0-2912 GCF_004010195.1 Chiloscyllium plagiosum | reverse complement strand
AATTACTGTAATTGATAATTGTTTCTAAAATCCTGATAGATAAATTGACTTAATATTTTGAATGCACTTTGCTCTGATGTCGATTGTATATTCATTAATTCTAATAAACTGAAAGTTAACATGTAAAAGGTGGCTTTAATAATTAAAAAACACTCAGCAACAATTGATTTTTTTGTAGAGTCTTGTCTATTTTATTAATGTAATTTTTACCGTGATAAATGTTTAGACATTTATGTCAGAATTAGGAAGAAAATAATTAGGCCAGGAAAGTGAGTATTATTGTGAAGGAAAGGTCGAGTTAATGACATTTGGTACCAGAAGTCATTTTGTATCAAATGACTGATAATTGTGTGATTATTGTTCATTGAAAACTAATGTCGGAAGAAAAAGAAACTATCTCAACATTTCAAAAGCAGTTTTTTTTCTTCTTATGAAATTAAATAAATATTCTTTTGGAGGTCATAAGATTTGAAAAATAGAAACAAAATTTTAATGTGAGATTTGAGCTGAAGAATCGTTCTTTTCAGCCCAGTGTAGTGTTTCCAAAAAGTTAAAATTTAGTGTTAGTTGAACTAAAGTACAAATGGATGTACCTACATTGTTTTCTTGCACACATAAAAAGTAAAACAATTTTAACATGGAAATTATATTGCTCTGAAAGTAATAATTTCACACAAAGTAAGTGTTTGTATTGAATTGAAGTGTCATCATAGCTTCTGGTGTGTTTTCCACTGAATGAAGACTCAGAAGGCCGGCAGAACTCGGGAAGTGGAAGATGTTTACCTATGCTGCAACCAGTCAACATAGAACATAGAATATTACAGTGCAGTACAGGCCCTTCGGCCCTCGATGTTGCGCCGATCTGTCATATCAATCTGAAGCCCGTCCAACCTACACTATTCCATGTACGTTCATATGCTTGTCCAATGACAACTTAAATGTACTGAAAGTTGGCGAATCTACTACAGTTGCAGGCAAAACATTCCATCAGAGAAAGTGAGGACTGCAGATGCTGGAGATCAGAGCTGAAAATGTGTTGATGGAAAAGCGCAGCAGCATCCAAGGAACAAGAGAATTGACATTTCGGGTATAAGCCCTTCTTCAGAAATGAGGAAAGTGTGTCCAGCAGGCTAAGAAAAAAGGTAGGGAGGAGGGACTTGGGGGAGGGGTGTTGGAAATGCGATAGGTGGAAGGAGGTCAAGGTGAGGGTGATAGGTCGGAGTGGGATGGGGGCGGAGAGGTCAGGAAGAAGATCGCAGGTTAGGAAGGCAATGCTGAGTTCGAGGGATTTGACTGAGACACAGTGGAGGGAGGGGAAATGAGGAAACTGGAGAAATCTGAGTACATCCCTTGTGGTTGGAGGGTTACTAGGCAGAACATGAGGCGCTCTTCTTCCAACCGTCGTGTTGCTATGGTCTGGCGATGGAGGAGTCCAAGGACCTGCATGTCCTTGGTGGAGTGGGAGGGGGAGTTGAAGTGTTGAGCCACGGGGGAGGGAGTGGTCTTTTCGGAACACTGATAGGTGAGGGGAGGGAAATATATCCCTGGTGGTGGGGTCCGTTTGGAGGTTTCGACAAAGCATTCCATACCCTTACTACTCTCTGAGTAAAGAAACTACCTCTGACATCTGTCCTATATCTGTCACCCCTCAATTTAAAGCTATGCCCCCTTGTGCTCCCCATCACCATATTTGGAAAAACGCTCTCCCTGTCCACCCTATCTAAAACTCTGATTATCTTGTATGTCCCTATTAAGTCACCTCTCAACCTTCTTCTCTCCACCGAAAACAGCCTCAAGTCCCTAGAGTTTCCTCATAAGACCTTGCCTCCATACCAGGCAACACCCTACTATAACTCCTTCCACGTCCTTCTTATAATGTGGTGACCAGAACTGTACACAATACTCCAAATGCGGCCGCATCAAAGATTTGTACAGCTGCAGCATAATCTCATGGTTCCGGGAACTCGATCCTTCTATTAATAAAAGTTAAAACACTGTATGCCTTCTTAACAACCCTGTCAACCCAGGTGGCAAATTTCAAGGATCTGTGTACCTGGACACTGAGATCTCTCTGCTCATCTACACTACCAAGAATCTTACCATTAGCCCAGTACTTTGCATTACAGTTACTCCAACCAAAGTGAATCACCTCACACTTGTCCGCATTAAACTCCATTTGCCACCTCTCAGCCCAGTTCTGCAGTCTCTCTGTAACCTACAAGATCCTTCGTCATTATCCATAACTCCATCGACCTTAGTGTCGTCTGAAAATTTACTAACCCACCCTTCTATCCCCTCATCCAGGTCATTTATACAAATGACGAACAGCAGTGGACCCAACACCGACCCTTGCGGTACACCACTGGTAACTGGACTCCTGGATGAACATTTCCCATCAACCACCACCCTCTGTCTTCTTTCAGCAAGCCAATTATTGATCCAAACTGCTGTATCTCCCACAATCCCATTCCTCTGCATTTTGTATAATAGCCTACCGCGGGGGACCTTTTTGAATGCCTTGCAGTGATCATCCCCCAAGGCCAATCTCTGAATGTAATCCATGACACACTGCAACGTGTACAGTAAAAAGCAGTAATTTTACACACTTGCTATATTACAATGGCCACATGCAATGTGGTTACAGTCCTTCCCTCCTTATACAGACACCCGATCCTGTAGAACACCTAATCTCAGATGGACATTGTTATGGATAGCCCCAGCTTCCTATTGTTTCATGATGTTTAAAAGGTCCTAAAATCTCCCGGCATTGGTATCTCACAATGTATCTTATTTCTTCAGTTTACAAATTTAATTATTACACTCCTTCCAGCCTTGCACTCTGCTTTGTCCACGATTCTCAAGAATCTGCAATTTGAAGTTTTTTTAATGTTCTGAGCAACTTTAAAATAGTA
>NW_025200013.1:0-6281 GCF_004010195.1 Chiloscyllium plagiosum | reverse complement strand
CAGGCTAAACAGAGGACAGCCAGAGAATTTCTAAAAGCATGGCACTCATCCACAGACTCCATCAACAAGCTCATTGACTTGGGCCCAATATACCGGCCACTCCAACAACCAACCAGAACAGACAACTGGAAGCAGCAGAAATTGTATCCAAATAAATTCCAGAAGAGACAGTACAGCAGCGCTTCACAGGAGGCTCCAAAGCACTGAAGATGTCACCTAGACAGAGGACGAAGCATCTGCATATCAATTTCCCAGCTTGGCAACCATACCCACAACCAAGACAATCGACATTAAGCTACAAATCTTTACACAAACCTTGAAAACCAGAATGAGTTTATGCATGCCCTTTTTACTATGAATTAAAAGAAGCTGTTTTAAAACATAACTATCTTGCAAAATCTCAAGTCCTTCATAAGATCAGAATCCAGGTCATAGAATCATATTCAAAACAGAAGGAGGCCCATTTAGTTTGTGTCGATTTTCCATGAAGTGATCCAGTCAGTCCCATTCTTCTGCTCTTTCCCATAGTCCGCTTGTTTAGTTGCTCAAGTGCCAGTCTAATTTCCTTTTGAAATTATTGATCATCTCCAAGTCAATCCACATTATGGGTTCTAACAATTTGCCCAAAATGTCAATTAAATCAATGCAAAGGATGGAGGAATTTGAAATACAAATGAAATCCAGCAGAGTTAAGCTTCTGGGTTAATTTGCACTGATTTGAAAGAAGACCATTGTACTGATTGTCAATCTTATCCAAATAAGTGGTCATGGCCCCAGTTTTGAATTAATTGCTATTGAAGTTTCATTGTTTGCCCCTTTAAGGAGTATTTAAGGAGGCACTTTAAGGTGTGAATGCTTGCAGCTTTATAAAAGCTTTCATGCATCGAAAATTATTTCTTAGAAAATTACACACACTGTAGTGAACTGATAAAACTGATGAACACTGCTGTACAGTATTTAAAGCTGGGTTATTCATAGAAAGTCAAAACACTTATTTGAAATGCTTTTTACTTCATAGAATCCCTACAGTGTGTAAAAAGGCCCTTCAGCTCAACAAGTCCACAGTGACCCTCCAAAGAGTAACCAACCCAGACCTATTCTCCTACCCTAATGAATGCACCTAACCTATACACCCCTGAACACTATGGGCAATTTACCATGGCCAATTCACTTAATCTGCACATCTTTGGATTGTGGGATACAGACAGTAACCCAAGATTTGAATCGAACCCATGGCCCTAGCACTGAGGCAATAATGCTAACCACTGAGCCACAGTGAACTGTAGCAAGACAATTCCCGATTATGTTAGTGAATCTGCAGTAAATCCTCACTGTTAAATATATCAGGAAATATATTCAATGTAGGAAAAAAAACAATTGCATTCTGGCATTTTGTATGAACGCTCTGATTTGTGAAAGAGGTATGCCTTAAAAATTAAGGGAAATCTGAACGGGAAATGATACCAAAATCCAAGCAGAATTTTCACTTGAACTGTCAGTTGTACCCAATTCTGCCACTGAGATTTTAGATAAGAATGTCAGCATCTCCTGTTTTCCATCTTGCATGGATGTGATAGAATCCAGTAACTCCAGAGAAAATAAAATTATACTGGACCGTGTGAGTGACAGTGCATTTTCAATCAAGTTACACCATATGTTGAATCCATTTGTTTGTTCACATTTCTTTGTGGGGATCCTGTCCCTTAAAATTATGCTGATTCCCCGAAGCAGAGCTTCACCATCTGGATATACAGGGAAGCCTAGCATCTTAGTTGATAATGTGGGAACAAAGTCTTTTTGGAATTTTGAGAATTAATTATATCTTGGCAAATGCTGTAAATGCACTGGCTTAGCAAATCCTTGGGGCCATTTGACCCAACTCCATATTTGGCTCTACTCCCATCGACCATAGTGCATGTTGGTAGCAAAAATTATTGGAAGTAATGTTCCTGAACTTATGCATTAGATACTTTTGTTCTTCTTTGAACAACTTTCTCTGTGAAATGATAATTCCATGGAAATTTTAAACTGAAAAATAATTCAAATGGATCTACTCTGGGAAAAAAAAAGCTGCTGGAGGAATGTGATGGTGTTGAAGGATATGGGCCAAGTGGGGAATGGGAAATGGGGTTAGCATGGATGGACATTTTGGTCAGCATGGACCAGTTTGTGCTGCAGGGTCTGTCCACATGCTGGAGGACTCTATGACTCTATGATGCATGTTTTGCTCCAGCAAGGTAACCTTCCCTGATGCATGATTTGGAGATGCCGGTGTTGGATTGGGATGTACAAAGTTAAAAATCACACAACGCCAGGTTATAGTCCAACAGGTGTTTATTACAGCTCTGTAATATATACCAATACAATATTCACAGGCTCTTCTGTATCTTGGCTCGCATTAAATTATTCTGTTATAAGGAATAGCATGCTTTTTTCAGGGTATCATGCTTCAAGTGTCCAAGATAAGATGGAGTCTGTGACTTGTATGCCGTCAGCTCAGATGCTATGATATAGTGGTAATATCATGAGTACATCTCATGTATTCAGAAATAATAGGGTTCTCATTTAAAATGGAGAGGAATAGAGGGTGGTATGTGTATGGAATGAGCTGCCAGAGGAAGTGGTGGAAGCTGGTACAATTACAACATTTAAGAGGCATTTGGATGGGTATATGAATAGGAAGGGTTTGGAGGGATATGGGCGGGGTGCTGGCAGGTGGGACTAGATTGGGTTGGGATATCTGGTCGGCATGGACGAGTTGGACCAAAGGGTCTGTTTCCATGCTAGACACCTCTATGACTCTATGCATAAACAGATGTCCTCTCAGAGGGTTGTTTGTCTTTGTAATTCCCTTCCTCAAATGGCAGAGAATGGTGAATCCCTAAATACGTGACAGCTTGGTTTTGTTTTCTATGAAATTAGACACATTGAAGAGAGTTTTTTTAAAATGTAGTAATCATGGAGGAGAGCTTTGTTTTTAAATGGAGTTGTGTTTTGGGAGATTTTGGGGAGGTTGACATATGGATGGCTCTGGAGCAAGTTTATTTTTATCAGAGGGAGGTGGATTCTTGGTAGATTCCAAGGGACTGAAAGATTATTGGGATAGGCAAGAATGTTGAGGTTGAAATCAGATCAGTTCTTATTGAATGCCAGAGCAAGTTCAAAGGGCAGAGTGGCCTGCTGCTGTTCCTTGTTTGTATGCTCATAAATAAATAGTGACAAACTTAACATGAGACATAACCCAATATTCTTCTTTCTTCCCAAGACAAAATGCATTATCTCATAAAGACAGACATGACTATACATAGCTACATGTCATATAAATTAATCTTTCAAACTTCAATGTAACAGTTTGTGCTCAGTTTTGTTAGTTCTCTACCTGCTCACTTATCATGTATCTCTTCCATCCTCCTCTCTCTTTGAAGAAGAATTTCTTGTCACTCAGTGTCGTTTGATAATTGATAACTGGGCAAGGTCATTTGCAGTTGCCTTACAAGCATAGCTATTTTGGGAATGGTAAACCCTTCTCCACTGATGTTGTATGAAAATGTAGCAATTCTGGCTTACGTGATGATGAACATGTGAGTGACCAGGCAACAGGAAGTTCAAGAGGTTTAGATCCTAATCGTGGCATTTCCTCTAACTTGAAGGAAGTTCAAATTTAATCAGAAAATCCTGAACTAGTGTGTTTACCTTAAAAACTAACTCCAGTAAGACAAAGTTAAAAATCACACAACACCAGGTTATAGTCCTACAGGTTTTATTGGAAGCACAAGCTTTCGGAGCGCTGCTCATTCATCAGCTAGTACTTCCAAATAATCCTGTTGGACTATAACCTGGTGTGGTGTGATTTTTAACTTTGTACACCCCAGTCCAACACCAGCATCTCCAAATCATGACTCCCAGTAAGACAAACTGTTTAAACTGGACATAATGTCCCATAGGAAGCTTAAAACTCTTTCTTTTCTTCATTATTCTTGCCCACAGAGGATGTCATTGTGGTCACTCATTTTGCACAAGACTGCAGAGTTAGAAAGCTGTCTCTTCAGTGCTCTCTGTAAAAGTGGCTGCACGATCTAGGATGAGATGTCAGTTCTTAATAACAAAGGCTGCATTTCATAAGTAGTAGGGTTGTGATGCTCTAAACATGGGGGATGGACGAATGAACATGCATTTCAGTACATTCAACCTCGGTTGCCATGTGGTGCAAATGTGAATTTGAAAATTCCTGCCAACATTCCTCCTTTCAGTCTATGGCTGAATAACTCAATTGTAATTTGTTTTGTTAGAGAACAATGTATTTTTATTCATTCTTTCATGAGATGGGTGCATCACTGGTGAGGCTAACATTTGTTGATCATTCTTAATTGCCCTTGCTGAGCTATTTAAAATAGAATACACTATCCTTTTATTATCACATGTACGCCATTGTGGAAGCTTTTACAATGTCTGCCTCTTATGGCGACATCTTAGGTACAGGTACCTCGGGACAAACTTGGTTACAACAGAAGAATAAAATAAATTGCTTTACTTTATAGAGTTGAAAAGTAAGTGAGAAATAAAACATCATTAAAGGGTTTACATTATGGTAAAGTAAGACATTTCAGATAAACATTACATTGTAGTAGCTCAGAGCGGGGCCATGACTCTCACAGCCCGCGCCAGACCCCAGTCCAACACAGTCATTGCTCCGTTCCAAGCCTCCAGTCTGCTCCGTACCGCACTCAAGGTAATTGGCAGGACGGCCTTTCCCGTGCCAATCTCTGCCGGGGACTTGCTTCCTGTGCGCTGCTCTGCAACTGTTTTCCCCACTCCCTGCTCTGGAGGCAGTTTCTCCACTCCCTGCTCCTTGGCTGCTTGCCCATGTGATGCTCTGAGGATCCTTCCCCACTCCCTGCTCTGGGGCTCCTTCCCCACTCCTGCTCCGGGGCTCCTTCCCCACTCCTGCTCCGGGGCTTCTTCCCCACTCCCTGCTCCGGGTCTCCTTCCCCACTCCCTGCTCCGGGTCTCCTTCTCCACTCCTGCTGTGGGGCTCCTTCCCCACTCCCTGCTCCGGGTCTCCTTCCCCACTCCCTGCTCCGGGTCTCCTTCCCCACTCCCTGCTCCGGGTCTCCTTCCCCACTCCCTGCTCCGGGTCTCCTTCCCCACTCCCTGCTCCGGGTCTCCTTCCCCACTCCCTGCTCCGGGTCTCCTTCCCCACTCCCTGCTCCGGGTCTCCTTCCCCACTCCCTGCTCCGGGTCTCCTTCCCCACTCCCTGCTCCGGGTCTCGGGCTCCTTCCCCACTCCCTGCTCTGGGGCTCCTTCCCCACTCCTGCTCCGGGGCTCCTTCCCCACTCCCTGCTCCAGGGCTCCTTCTCCTTCCCCACTCCCTGCTCCAGGGCTCCTTCTCCTTCTCCACTCCTGCTGTAGGGCTCCTTCCCCACTCCTGCTCCGGGTCTCCTTCTCCACTCCTGCTGTGGTGCTCCTTCTCCACTCCCTGTTCCGGGTCTCCTTCTCCACTCCCTGCTCCGGGGCTCCTTCCCCACTCCCTGCTCCGGGACTCCTTCTCCACTCCTGCTCCGGGACTCCTTCCCCACTCCCTGCTCCAGGGCTCCTTCTCCTTCTCCACTCCCTGCTCCGGGGCTCCTTCCCCACTCCCTGCTCCGGGGCTCCTTCTCCACTCCCTGCTCCGGGGCACCTTCCCCGCTCCTGCTCCGGGACTCCTTCCCCACTCCCTGCTCCAGGGCTCCTTCTCCTTCTCCACTCCCTGCTCCGGGGCTCCTTCCCCACTCCTGCTCCGGGTCTCATTCTCCACTCCTGCTGTGGTGCTCCTTCTCCACTCCCTGCTCCGGGTCTCCTTCTCCACTCCCTGCGCCGGGTCTCCTTCCACACTCTCTGCTCCGGGGCTCGTCCTCTATTCCTGCTCCGGGGCTCCTTCCCCACTCCCTGCTCCGGGGCTCCTTCCCCACTCCCTGCTCTTTGGCTCCTCCTCTATTCCTGCTTCGGGGCTCCTTCTCCACTCCTGCTCCGGCGCTCCTTCCCCACTCCCTGCTCCGGGTCTCCTTCCCCACTCCCTGCTCTGGGGCTCCTCCTCTATTCCTGCTCCGGGGCTCCTTCCCCACTCCTGGTCCGGGGCTCCTTCCCCACTCCTCCTCCGGGGCTCCTTCCCTACTCCCTGCTCCGGGACTCCTTCTCCTCTCCCTGCTCCGGGGCTCCTTCCCCACTCCTGCTCCGGGGCTCCTTCCCCACTCCTGCTCCAGGGCTCCTTCCCCTCTCCCTGCTCCGGGGCTCCTTCCCCACT
>NW_025200012.1:0-6281 GCF_004010195.1 Chiloscyllium plagiosum | reverse complement strand
TCCCCTTCGACCTTCCCTAACGACGGTACCACTTCATTTTGCGTGAAACCCTCTGTGTATGCAACTGTCTGTGGCCTGGAAAAGCTGCCGCACTTCACAGCCTTCCTGTCAATGTAAGCTCCGGAACATACAAATATTCTTATACATGTAAACTACTTCAGTCATTACACCTCTCCATATCTCTGTTAGTTCTTCCAGTCTTGTCTCAAAAACACTCTGCTCTCTGTGTGCCCCTCTCTGCCTGCCTCTCCCTCCACCCATCCCTATACCTGGAATCTAATCCAACCTGCTCTGTCTCTGTAATTTCTTCATATTCCTCAAACCCTTTCTCCCACTAACATTCTTGACTGCTTATAATCATCCATAACTCTGTAACATCCTCGAGCCCCTGAACGCCGCCCGAGCTCTGTAACCTCTATCCATCCCTTACACCTCCACAATTACTGAACACTCCCGGATTTGCAACGAGACAGATGGAATGATAGCATTAACTGAAGTGAATTTATATGAGCGAAATGTCAATATGAAGGTGTGGCTGCAGTTGACCATGGTTGGGAAGTGAACATTGGAGGCTTGTCAGAACTTAGGAATGGTAGGGAGAAAGCCAAAGACGGTCCAGTATTGTTCTGAAGAAATGATGCAGTCAGTGAATTAATGAGACAGCCACGTGGATACGAAAATCAAAATACAGTTTCTATTTGGATGGAGCAGAAGTAACAAATGCAAAGGCACATAAGATTAAGGGGAAATTCGAAAAGTTTAAATGATATATGCGAAGCAACTATTTTTCACAGAAAGTGTGGACAGTGCAAAGGGAGGCAGTAAAAGCAGAAATATGAACAATTATTTTAAGTGGCATTTAGAGAGACATGTGAACAGGCGGAGTATATACAGGTATGGACCATGTGCAAGCAGATGGGATTAGTTTAGAATAGTACCATGGTCAGCACAGTCGTCCTGGGCCGAAGGGCCTGTTGCTGTGCTGTACTGTTCTCTTTTCTAACTCCGCAGCATCGACAGTGCCAAAGTCCCTCAGAATGTTGGTTGCTTCATTCAGTTTCTCTGTCATTCTTCAAAATTCCAATGAGGTCAAACTCGATCAATCCACCTCTTTAATTGGAAAATACTTCTATTTCCAAAATCAGTCGAGCCAACCATCTCTGGTGTGCCTCCAATGCAAGTATATCTTTCCTTAGGACAACCGTACTGTTCATAAGTTTGTAGATATGGTGTACCTCCAATGCAAGTATATCTTTCCTGATGACAACCATACTGTTCATAAGTTTGTAGATATGGTGTACCTCCAATGCAAGTATATCTTTCCTGATGACAACCATACTGTTCATAAGTTTGTAGATATGGTGTACCTCCAATGCAAGTATATCTTTCCTGATGACAACCATACTGTTCATAAGTTTGTAGATATGGTGTACCTCCAATGCAAGTATATCTTTCCTGATGACAACCATACTGTTCATAAGTTTGTAGATATGGTGTACCTCCACTACATAATTAGTGGGTATCGGTTCTGCAAATTATGGAGTCCTAGATTACATATAGCTTTCTATAATAGCGTATCAAGAGAGGCATCAAAGAGTCACTAAGAGCCTAATCTCTTGTAACGAGAAATGTCTAATAATCTTATTCTAAAGAAGCTTAGTGAGCAGAGAACCGTAATGTTATATCATGTTTCATTGAGTTTCAATCTGATTAATAAGAACATTTAGCCCGTTGAGTATTTCTAGCATTCAGTGAGATCATGGCTGGCCCGATGATACCCAACTCTACTTTCCTAACTTTCCCACGTAAACCTTGTATCGCTGATGAATTAAATTCTGACCATCGCTGATCCAAATATACTTAATGAACCAGCCTCGAAAGCCCTTTGTAGTAAGGAATTCTGCAGATTCACCATCCTCCGTCTGAAGAAGATCTTGCTCACGTCCATCATGAATGAGTGAGCCCTCGCTGGGATTTTATGCCTCCTGGTTACACGTTCTTGCAAAAGGGAAACCAAAGGTAATTATTGCAGACGACAAGAAAATCGGTGGAGTCATGGATAATAAAGAAGGATATCAAAAGTTGCAGTAGCATATCGATCAGCTGAAAAGATGGAAGGAGAAATGGCAAATGGAGTGGACCTTGACAGGTATGAAATGACGCAGTTTGTGTGGTATAATGCAAGTAAGTTAGGATACTGAGGGCCAATGATATGCAGAGGGATCTTGGGCACATCCATAGTTGCCTGAAAGTGGCAATACAGATGGGAAAGGTGGGAAAGAAAGCACACAGCATGGTTGTCCTCATCTGTCACAGGACTGAGTATACAGGCTTGCATTTCATGTTGAAGAGCATTTGTGAAGGCTATAAGAACACATACCAACATATTGCCTGTATTAGATATTTAAAGAATCTGTTAGCGACAGGACGAGTTTGAAAAAAATTGGATTGCTTTGCAAAATGTCACAGGCTGAGGGGTGAAAGAGACCAAGTATATAAAATTAATGGAGGGAAGGGCAGTTTGGATCGCCGGAATTTCTTTTCCAGTGCAGTAGTAACAAATGCAAAGGCACATAAGATTAAGGGGAAATTCGAAAAGTTTAAATGATATATGCGAAGCAACTATTTTTCACAGAAAGTGTGGACAGTGCAAAGGGAGGCAGTAAAAGCATAAATATGAACAATTATGTTAAGTGGCATTTAGAGAGACATGTGAACAGGCGGAGTATATACAGGTATGGATCATGTGCATGGTCAGCACAGTCGTCCTGGGCCGAAGGGCCTGTTGCTGTGCTGTACTGTTCTCTTTTCTAACTCCGTAGCATCGACAGTGCCAAAGTCCCTCAGAATGTTGGTTGCTTCAGTCAGTTTCTCTGTCATTTTTCAAAACTCCAATGAGGTCAAACTCGATCAATCCACCTCTTTAATTGGAAAATACTTCTATTTCCAAAATCAGTCGAGCCAACCTCGACTGGTGTACCTCCAATGCAAGTATATCTTTCCTGATGACAACCGTACTGTTCATAAGTTTGTAGATATGGTGTACCTCCAATGCAAGTATATATTTCCTGAGGACAACCGTACTGTTCATAAGTTTGTAGATATGGTCTGACTCTCCCTTTGCATAGTTTTCCATGACCTTCCTATTTTAGACTTCCTATATTGTAATAAATACCATCATTTGATTTGTCTTCTCTGTTACCTGCTGAAACTGGAATGTACCTTTTTTAAAAAATTGATAGACAGGATTCCCAATTCCCTTTGTGCAGTCAGTCTGAAACCAACCAGTATTAGCCTGACAGTAGGGCACGAGCATACAGAAACATACGATAAACGATATGGCGATAAATGACAACTGAACTTATAGAAACAATGGGAGATGCATTTTCTTAAAGACAATTTGTTTTTGAGCCAATTGGATTTTATTTGTTGGTGTGAACATAAATATAAGTGTGGGGGAGGTGTGTTGTGGTGGGAGGATATGGTTTGTTTGCATTTTCAGAAGCCTGTAGACAACTTTCAATTCGGCTAATGAAGAATTCGGGAGAGAATATGGCCTATTAAAAATCAATGAGGCCGTCCACGTGTGGAACCAAAGGAGATGGGTGAGATAGTATACAAACAAACAAAAATACTGTCAATATTTACAGTGGAGAATGAAACTGTTTCACTAATCTGATTGACACTTTAATGTGGCGGTTAAGAGGTGGATGAAGGCAGAGCGGTAAACGTGGTCTATATGGACACCAGTAAAGCGTTTGACAAGGTTCGAAAGGGTGTTGAACATGTAGTCAAGACGAAGAAAGAAGCTTACTTTAGGTTGAGGAAGCAATGATCAGGCAGTGCTCCAGAGGATTACGTAGGGCTGCATGATGGCTCAATGGTTTGTACTGCTGCCTCATAGTTCTGCCCATCTTACCCATCTCCTCTGGTTCGACACGTGGATGACTTCATTGATCTTTAATAGGCCCTATTCACTCCAGAGTTACTCTTTAGCCCTAAATGAAACTTTTCGAAAAGCTTCTGAAAATGATAACTTTTGATTAGATTCCAGGATCGATTCCAGACTCGGGCGATTGTGCGGAGTTGCACATTCTCCGCGTGTCTGCATGGGTTTCCTCTGGGTGCTCCGGTTTCTGACCACAGTCCAAGGAGTTTTAGGTTAGTTAAGTCAGCCATGCTAAATTAACCATAGCGTTCAGAGATGTGTAGGTTGGGGGTATTAGTCAGGGAAAATGTGCAGTAATCGGGGGGTTGGGGTGGGTGGGTGGAATGTGTCTAGGTGGAATACACTTTGGAAGGTTGGTGTGGAGTTGTTGGGCCAAATGGCCTGATTCTATACTGTCGGGATTCTATGATGGTAGCAAGGAAGGAATTGAACAATGGATTAAAGACGCATGAAAAAGGTTAAGGAAAACCGTAAGGCATTTTAAACTATTGTGAGGAACAAGAGGATAGCTAGTATGAGTGAAGGGCCGATCAGGGATAGTGGAGGGGACTTGTGCCTGGCGTCAGTGGAGGTAGTGGAAGTCGTTAATCAATACTTTCGCTCAGTATTCAGTCCTGAGAGGGACGTTGTCGTTTGTGAGGATAGCGTGAAACCGGTTGATATATGTGAACAGGTTGACGTTAAGAAGGATGATGTGCTGAAATATTTGAGAAAGATAAGGATAGGTAAGCCCCCGGGCCAACCGATATATACTCAATGTTTCTACACGTTTGTGACTCGTCCAGAAAGTACATTTGGCTGTCTGGATACAGAATTGGCTGGCCCATAGAAGACGGAAAGTATTCAGCCTGGAGCATAGTGACCAGTGGTGTCACACAGAGTTCGGTTCTGAAACCTTTACTTTCTGTGATTTTGATAAATGACTTGAATGTGGATGTGGAAGAGTGGGTTAGTAATTTCGGCGATGACACGAGGGTTGGTGGAATAATGGATAGTGTGGACGGCTGTTGTAGGTTACAACACGACATTCGCAGGATGCAGAGCTGGCTTGAGAATTGGCAGGTGGTGTTCAATCTGGTAAAGTGTGAAGTGATTCATTTTGGAAGGTCGAATTTGAATGCAGAATACAGAGTTAAAGACAGGATTCCTGACATTGTTGAGGAAGAGACGGATCTTGCTGTCCACGTCAATAGATCTCTCTAAGTTGCCACCCAAATTGAGAGGGTTGTTAAAAAGGCGTATCGTGTTTTGGCTTTCATTAGCAGGGGAATTGATTTTATGAGACGTGGGTTTATGCTGCAACTCAATGGAGCCCTGGTTAGACCACACTTGGAATATTTTTTTTTCAGTTCTGGGTGGCCACTTCATTAAAAGAAGGATGTGGAAGCTTTGGAGTGGATACAGTGGAGATTTACCAGGATGCCGCCTAGACTGATGGCATTCCTTATGAAGCAAGGTTGAGGGAGCTAAGCTTATTCTCATTGGAGCGAAGAATGGTGAGCGGACGCTTGACAGAGGGGAACAAGATGATGAGAGGAATAGATATATAGTGAATAGTCAGCGACTCTTTTCCGATGGCTGAAATGGCTATCACGAGGGGACATAATTTTAAGGTGATAGGCTGCAGGTTGGGGTGGGGGTTTCAGACTTTCGTTCTTTACACAGAGTGGAAGGTGAGTGAAATGCACTGCCAGTGATGTTAGTAGATGAACATGCATTCGGGATATTTAATAGACTCTTGGATTGCCACATGGGTGATAGTAACATGAAGAGTTCGTCGGTTACTTTGATCTTAGACTATGACAAGAGATCGGCATGCCATGAATGGCAAAAGGGCCTTATTCAGCCCTTTTGCCATTCTATGTTCTATGTTCTGTGATCTCCATTCCATATGTTAGACTGTGTAATCAGTTCATATCAATGTAAAATTATTCAGCATGCAGGAGGAGATAGTGAATGGGATATAAATGTGACTTGAGGGTAGGAGATAGAGAGTGATTGGAGACATTTTAGTTTTCTGACTGGAGGCATGTGACCAGCGCTGTAGTCGTTGCATTCTTATTTATGATTTGGATAAATGATTTGTTTGGAAATATTGGTTCCTGGTAAGTTAGTTTTGATGGTGACATTGAAATTGGCAAAATAATGGACAACAAAGAAGGTTATCTTTGATATAACAGGCTTAACAGTGTCGTGGGCTGAAGTATAAGAGATTGACAGGGAGCAGAGGGCTGAAGATTAGCAGATGGAGTTTAATTCGATAAATGCAAAGTGTTCCATTTTTGTAAAACAATCGAGGGTGGAACTTGCACATGTAATGTACGAGCCCTGG
>NW_025200011.1:3759-6281 GCF_004010195.1 Chiloscyllium plagiosum | reverse complement strand
TTGATGACTCCATAGTGATCTCTGAGGCATTCCGTCAGTTACAGCTTTGCAGCCTGAAAATAAACATTTGTCTTTATTCTTTATTTTCTGTTAGCGTTAGCTTTCCTGTTCCTGTGTAGCCATTCAGGCAGGTTGAATGACCTCCTCCTGGGCTGCGTAATGTACTGAACGAGCTGAATTACTTCATTCTATATTCCTGTGTAATTCCTTAGAAGGGCAGAATGGTCTCCACCTGTCTTATTGCAATGATCCTGTCTGACTGAATGGGGTGGTCCAGAATCCTGTAACAGCATCGAGGGCTGGAATGAGGGAACAACACATGGGGGAAGGACAGCAGTATATCTCTGTAACAGCCACGAGGGGTCGATTGAGAGAGCAACCCGTGGGGTAGGGGCAGCAGTATATCACTGTAACAGCCTCGAGGAGTGGATTGAGGGAACAACACATGTGGTAGGGACATCAGTATATCTCTGTAACAGCCATGAGGGGTCGTTTGAGGGAACAACACATGGGGTTGGGGCAGCAGTACATCACTGTAACAGCCTCGAGGGGTGGATTGAGGAAACAACACATGGGGTAGGGGCAGAAGTTGGCCATTCGGCTGCACCATTCAGAATGTTCATGGATGATTCGATTGTGTCTGACCATCCATTTCCTGTCTGTTCCCAATAAACACTGACCCTTCTGTCTAGCAAAGATCATTCGAGTTGAGCCTTGTAAATCTTAAATAACCGAGTCTTTACTGATTCCTGAGGATGAGGACACCACAGGTAGCACAACACTAAAGTGAAAGGGACGTCCTTATTTCATTGCGGGACTGTTATTTGAAAACTGTGTTTACCGAACAACAAATCACCACATCTTTTCAGACATAAGGACAGAATAATTAGTAATAAAGGTAAACCAAACCTGTCCCACATTCCCACTGACCATTTCCAATCAAATATGTATCACACCAAGCCTCTGCTGAAGTCTCAGGAAGAGAATGCCCGATAGCATAACACCGCAGGAGCATGAAGGAAATAAGCAGATTGAGGCCTTTCAGCCTATTGAGTCTGAAATTCTGTTAAATAATCTCTTATATGTACCTCAACCTCATTCTTCCGCCTTCTCCTGAGAATCCTTGATCCATTTACAAATCAAAAAGATATCGATTAGTGTTTTAATGACGCTAGTGTCTGTGCCTATGTGTCTGTATGTGTGTGTGCCTGTATGTGTGTAGATATACATGTGTGTATGTGTCCATGTGCTTGCTATCTGCGTGTTTGCGTGTCTACATCTGTCTGTCTGTATTTCAGTCTGTGTTTCTACCTGTGTTTGTGTCTATTTGTATGTGATGTATATGTCTCTGTGTGCTTATACGTGTGTCTATGCCTATCTCCTTGTACATATTGCGTGTGTTCGTATATTGGGGTGTTTAGCAATATCTCTGTGTATTTTTGTGTCTGCGCTTCTTTGCAGTGAGGTATCTCTGTTTTTATTGGAAGTGAAAGGACTGCTGTTGGAACTATCAGTGGGTTTAAAGTGAGAATTGTCTTTCACTGAATATTGCTCCTTAATCGGTCGGTGGGACATGGATGTTTCAGAATCTCTGCACGAGGTGTTCTGTTCCTCTTTGGCTCTTTCAGAGTCCTCCCACATGGCAGGGGGAGGGGCACTCCAAAACCCGGATTGGCCCTTTCTGTCCTATTCCAGGCTGTTTCTCCTGGAATGGGAGAAAGGGAGGGAGGCGAGTGGGAATGGGTGACCCAGCTGTTAGTGCTGCTGTAGGTGGAGGTGCTGTGAGGTGTCTGGAATGGGTCAGTCGACAGTTTAGAATCCATATAGTATTGTTAGTGTGAGAAGTATTGCGTAGGTGACAGAGAAATTGAGGAAGAAAGTTACTGAATTCAATAGTGAGAGTGGTAGTGCCTGAGTCTTATTTGGAGATAGAGTGTTTCTTCACTGCCCTGTCGATCTCTGAATGAACTTTTAGAGAACCATGCATCTGATTTCTAAGGTCCCTCTGTTCCATTACACTCCTTAGGAACCAACCATTCACCATGAAACTCCAAACTTGGTTTGAGTTTCTAAAATGCTAGAACTTACAATGATCTATATTAAAATCCATTTGTCATTTCTCAGCCTAGTTCACCAGCTCATCAAGGTACTGCAGTAATTTCTGAAAGCTTTCCTCACTCTCTATGATGCTGCCTATTTTAGTGTCGTTGTCAACCTTACAAAGCATGCCTGTACATTCTCATCTAAAACATAGAAATATGTAATATGTAATGGTCCCACCACCAATCCGTGAGGCATTCCAATAGCCACAGACCTCCAGTCTAACAAGCATTCTTCCAGTATTGCACTTTGCTTCCTACCATCAAGGCAATTTTGAATCTAATTTGTCAGCCCCCAATCACTTCCATGTGATCTAACCTTCCAGAGTAGGGTACCTTGTGGATCCTTATTAAAGGCCTTCCTGGAATCCATCAAGACTACGTATACCACCCTGCCCTCCTCAACGTTGCTGGTCACTTCAT
>NW_025200011.1:0-2985 GCF_004010195.1 Chiloscyllium plagiosum | reverse complement strand
AACAGGGAAATGGCCAAGAAACTAACCATTTTTTTTAATCTACCTTCATGGAGGAAGATCCAAAAAAAATTACCCAATAATAATCACCAAGTGATCATATCGCACTTCTAGAGCAAAATCAATTCATATCAGTAACAAGGTAGTACTTGAACATGTAGCTGGATTGAGCATTTCTAAGTCTGACGAAACAGATGCACTTCCTATCAAAAAGTCACAAATAAGTCATCAATAGAAGTATTAATTGCGCTGTCGATGACTGTGTTTAGCTCCTCTAAGATTTCATTATTAACTAGTTCCCTTTCCTTTGTGAAAACCAAAGCAAAAAATTCATTTAGGGCTTCCTCAATCTACTCAGACTCCACGCACAAATTCCCTCCGCCATCCCTGATCGGCCCTAACTTCTCCCTGATCATTCTCTTATTCCTCACGTTTGAGTAAAACGCCTTTGGGTTCTCCCTAATCTTTCTTGCCAAGCCTTTCTCGTGCCCCCTCCTGACTCTCCTCAGTCCCTTTCAGAGCTCCTTTCTAGCAAGCATTTAATCCTCTAAATCTGTGCTAGATCCTTGCTTCCTCCACCTTATGTAAGCTGTCTTCTTCCTTTTGACGAGAACTTCCTATGTTCTTATCGTCCAAGGCTCCTTACCCTTCTTACCTGCCTCAGAGGAACAAATTTGTGCGTAACTCGCAACAACTGCTCCTTAAATAGTCCCCACATGTCTGCTGTGCCTTTTCTTTGGAACAATTCCTCCCAGTCTATACTTCCCAACTCCTGTCTGATAGGGTCATAATTTCCTTTTCCCCAATTAAATATTTTCCCTTGTTATTGTGCCTTTCACTCTCCAAGGCTATGCTAAATGTGAGGCAGTTATGATCACTGTCAACAAAGTGCTCTCCCACCGCGAGATGTGACAGCTGTTCTGGCTCGTTGCCGAGCACCAAATCCAAAATGGTATCTCCTCTCTTCAGTATGTCGACATACTGAGTAAGGCAACCCTCCTGAACACAGCTGACAAAAGTGGCTCCATCCAACCCATCTACACTTAGGAGGTTCTAGTCGATATTGGGAAAGTCGAAATCACCCATAACAACAACCCTGCTACTTTTGCATTTTTCCAGAATCTGCCTGCCTATGAGATCTTCAATCTCTCTAATGCTATTAGGTGGTCTGTAGAAAACCACCAATGCGGCGGCTGTTCCCTTGCTGTTCCTAACTTCCACTCATACTGACTCAGTAGACAAACCTTCCTCAACAACCTTCTTTTCTGAAGCTGTGATGCACTCTCGAGCTTTCAGTCTGGCTCATCATGTTAGGCATAATCATAAGATGGCCGTGCGAGGCTGCTATTGCGGCCTCATCGACAGCACGGTTACCAATGTCGACGGGGATTGCCCAGTGGTATGTGAGTACCTGAAGAGGTCACAAACCCTACTTTTTTTCCAGAATTGACCAAAATCATTCACAACTCTGAAAGCTTATCGGGAGTCAGTGCACATGTTAACCTGTCCTAAGACGCATGCACTGATTCAGGTCAAAAAGTTCAGCTTGTTGTGCAGAAAAGGAAATCTGAAAAGAAGCTGAATCCAGGATGAAGGCTCCACCATCAATTATTGTGTTGCATGAGAATTAAGTGCCAGTATGGTCAGTAGATCATATTTATGCCACTGTTTGCGATAGGGGCATGGGAAAGATCTGGACGAATTTGGATGTCCTCATTGATGAGGAGAATTAAGTCCTGATCTGGAATTGATAAGAGGAATGGGGGATGTGCAAGGAAATCGTCAGGATTAATGGCGGTACAATACCTAAAGGTCAGCTGGAGGTTGTTAAAGAGGTAAATCTCATAACAGTTTTGGCGAGCCCCAGTCAAATGTTGAATATGCAATTATCCCAATTGGACGATCACCACATGAAAATGTTAGACAACAATATCCTACTGAAGTGTTAGGGTTTCTGTGTACTGTAATCTAAGATAAATAGTGGTAAGGATCTGAGTACAACGGGAATATCCTAAGGAAACAGTCAAGTTTAGTCGAGAAATAGGCACCGGGCAGTGGTGATCTACATGTAGTTGAGTGAGAACTGAGGATGCACAGTCATCCAGAATCGTGCAGTAAAGTTGAAAAGGTCTGTCATAGAGGGATCTTCCCAAAGCTGAAGCTTGTGACGAGGCTTGTTTGTCGAAGGCTTGCTATGCCTCTGAGATGAGCTCGAAGGTACCTTCACAGGAAAAAAAGGGGGTCAATATCTGAATAAGGCGGGCAGCGTTAGGGATCCACTGACGGCAGAATTTGACCATACCCAGCCACGGACGAACCTGGCTCACCGTTGTTGGGACCGGGAAGTTGACTATAAGAGTAATTAAGATCTGCTCAAGGGAGCGTGAATCAGCTAACAGCATGAAACCTAAAAACTATACGTGACGTTCTACAATTGAGACTTTTTCGGGAGAAGCAACATAGCCCAGACGTTTCAGATAGACGAGGAGGAGGAGGACAACATCGGAGTGACAAGATTCTTCATCTAGACTGCCAAAAAGGACGTCATCTTCATATTGGATCAGTGCAGACCCACCTGTGACGGTGAGAGACTGCAATTGTTTCTGTAAGGCCTGGGAGAAAAGGGTCGGAGAATGTATGAAGCCCTGAGGTAATCGAGTCCGCATCAACTGCTGGCCAATAAAAGCAAGGACAAATAGGTGCTAACTGTCTTCATGAAGAAGCAGAGAGAAAAAAACAACCATGTTGCAGGTCGACAGCAATGAAACATTTCACGTCTGATGGTAACAAGACCAGATTTGGGACCACTGCATGATTAGGCAATGCAATAGCATTGATAGCTCTATAATCTTGAACCAGTTGATACTGGTCTGGCGTGCCAAATTTTTGGACAACTCTCTCGAGTCCCCGACTCCTTTTTTTTTCATTGGTAATGTATTCTTATTAGGACCTTTTCGGGCTGCACTTGCATGATAGAGAGTGAGGGGT
>NW_025200010.1:4458-6280 GCF_004010195.1 Chiloscyllium plagiosum | reverse complement strand
CTAGAGGAATATTCTGTCACAGAAAGCAGTTGATACCAAAACATTAAATAGTTTCAAGAAGGAGATAGGTATTGTTCTTAGGACTAAAGGGACTAAAGGTTATGGGGAGAAAGTGGGAACAGGGGACTAAGTTGGATGATCAGCCATGGTCATATTGAATTGCAGAGCCCATTCGAAGGGCTGAATGGCCTCCTCCTGCTCCTAGTTCCTTTGTTTCTATGTTTGACAGACTGTTCATAAACATGGAAACATATGGAATTATAGAGTTATCGAGTCCTACAGCACAGAGACAGGCCCTTTGGCCCAAACTGGACCGTGCTGACCAAAATGTCCATCCACATTAACCCTATTTCCCTTCACTTGGCCCATATCCTTCAAACGTTTACCTATGTATTTGTCCAAATGCCTTTTAAATGTTGTTAATGCACCCGCAGCTCACTCCATATGTGTACCACCCTCTGTGTAAAAATGTAGCCACTCAGGTTCCCTTTTTCTCTTTCCCCTCTGACCTTAAACTGTTGCCCTATAGCTCTCAATTCCCCAACCCTGGGAAAAAGACTGGGTGCATTCACCCTATCCATGTCTCTCATGGTCTTATACACTTCTAAAGGATTTCCCTTCAGTCTCCTACACTCTTAGAAAAATGTCCTAGCTTGTCCAACCTCTCCCAAAACCTCAGACATTGAAACTTGACAACATCCTTATAAATTTCTTCTGCACTTTTTCCAGTTGAACAATATCCTTCTTATAACAAGGTGACCAAAACTGAACATAATAGTCCAAGTTCGGCCTCACCAATGTCCTGTACAACGGCAACATAACTTCTCAATTCCTTTACCCAGTGCCCCGACTGATAATGGCCAGAGCACCAAAAGCCTTCTTCACTGCCCTGTCAATTTAGCATGGCCAATTCACCTGACCCTGCACATCTTTGGACTGTGGGAGGAAACCGGAGCACCCGGAGGAAACCCACGCAGACACGGGGAGAACGTGCAAACTCCACACAGTCAGTCGCCTGAGGCGGGAAGTGAACCCGGGTCTCTGGCGCTGTGAGGCAACAGTGCTAACCACTGTGCCACCGTGCCGCCCACCATGTACCTGAACTGCAAGATCCCACTGTTCAACTACACAATGAAACCCCGACCTTGATTTAATTTTCTAAAATTCAAGACCTCACACTAATCTACATAAATTTAATTTTCATTTCTCTTCCCACTTCCTCAGCTTATCAAGGTCCTGCCGCAATATCTGATAGTCTCCATGATACCACCTTTTGTAATGTCTTCTGCAAACTTACTAATCATGCCTTACAGATTCTCATCCAAATCATTGATACACATAACATACAGTAATGGGCCCAGCACCTGGCCCTCAGGCACTCCACTAGACACAGGCGTCCAGTCTGACAAGCAATTTCCACCATTAACCTCTGCTTTCTCCCATCAAACCAATTAGTGAAAAGTATTTGTCTCATGTCAGGAATTAGTTTGGAGGTAGGAGTCAGAGAGGTCGGATAATGTGTGTGTCCTCTAATGAGCAAGATGTGAATAGTGGTGTCCTCAGGGATCTGTGCTCAGCTGTGAACAATGTTTCTCAATGATGTGCAGAAAGGATTAGAGAGCCATATATCCAAGATTGCTAACCACACTGAGTGAGGCGGCTTGGAGGAGGTCACAGAGATAGGGAAGGTGGAGGACAGGGAGGGATTTGAGAACAAGGATAAGAATTTGAAAATTGAAGTGTTTCTGGGCCATAGCCAATGTAAACATGGGGTGCAGGGGGTTGGTGGAATGGGACTTGGTGCAAGTTGGGATATGGGCAG
>NW_025200010.1:0-4326 GCF_004010195.1 Chiloscyllium plagiosum | reverse complement strand
GAGCCTGGCTCCTCAGTCCTGACTGCTCTTAGCTGCTGTGATTGTCACTGATTGGACACTTATTATTAGAGATTCTGACCACAGCAGAAAGCCCCAGTGTAAAAAATAACTGCAAAGACTGTCAGAGCGCAAGGTTGAAACTTCACCAAGAGAGGAAGTGAAAGAAGGAGATCGGAGCAGCTGGACGTTTGTTACTGAGACGGGAGAAAAATGTCTACTATCTGCACTCCCTGGAATCTGATAGCACAGGAGGCTGGTTCTGGGATTTGTTTTGCAGAAACAACACAATGATGGAAAAAGTGTCAGTCACTCTCTCACAAACACACACGCCTGCACTTGGAGATCAGAAACAGAATCCAGCAGCAGCTCTGTCTCCAAGCTGTGAAGCCTGCACAGAATTGTTCCCTCATTCAGTTTTTAACTGGCAGGATAGACCAAGTAGGGGAGGCAACACAGTGGTGTGTACAGTCAGAAGGGAGTTGCCCTGGGAGTCCTCACCATTAACGATGGAATCCATGAAAACTCATGATAGCAGGTCAAACATGGGGAAGGAAACCTCCTGCTGATTACCACATAGCACCACCTCCCCTCCAACCTCAACTGAGCACTCAGTCCTCCTCCTGTTGAACAAACTTGGAGGGAGCACTGAGGGTGGGAAGGATGCAGGATATACCCTGAGTAAGGGACTTCAAATTCCACCATCAAGAGCTGCTCAGAAGCATCACTACTGAGTAAGTTGGTCAAGTTCCACCTGATTCAGCTGCTAGACTTGACCTGGGGCAGGTGGTGAAGGAACCAAAAAGAGGGAAAATCATACTCACTATCACCCTCACCAATCTGCCTGCTGCTGGTGTATCTGTCCATGACAGTATCAGTAAGAGTGACCACCGCACAGTCCGTGTGGAGACAAAATCCCATCTTTATGTTGAGAATACCTTACACTTTGTTGGGCAAGAGACACAGGATGTCAGGAAGAACTTTGTTTTGAGCAGCAATTGGTAATGATGTGGAAATTAGTGCCCATTCAGGTGAAGCAGGTGAAGATACTCAGTGATTGCAATGGCAGATTGGATGGGCTCTTGATGGAAATAAACCTGCAAGGCTCTGGGGGTTGAGTAGGGGAGGGGGTGGGACTGACTGGATTGCTCCATGAAATGACAGCATTGACCTGACAGGCTGAATGTTCTCCCCCTGTGCTGGAAATAGGTCTAATTCAATGAGGGGTTCACAATTAGAGAGTTTGGATGCAGTAAATACAGGACAAATTGTTTCTCCAGGCAGAAGGGTCAGTAACCAGAGGGCACATTTCAGAAAGGGTCTGAAGAACAAGAGAGAAGATAGGAACATTTTTATCCAGCGAGTTCATGATGATTGTCTGCAAGGTGAGTGGAAGTGGATTCAACAGCAACTTTCAAAAGGGCATTTTGAGAAATTGCTGAAAAGGAAACAATTGCAGGGTTATACAGGAAGGGCTGGGTAAATGGGACTTATTGGACTCATTTGACTGTCACAATCGGCCCAATGACATCTAACTGTGTTGTATAAGAGCTTACACACACTTAGTCTCACCTTTAACAAAGACTGGGAGAAACTGACAACCCAGTTTACAGAAGAGTGTTTTCTCAAGCAAAATGCTCTTAAACCAACTCAGGGAACAGACCAGACTAGATGTACCAGAATAAGTCAGCAAATCAATGGCAAAGCAACAGTGAACCAAAAGTGATGGAAGTGAACAGTATATTCAGTAGCACAGCCATCAAGAGGGGGAGGGATGAAGGGCGGGAGGTCAGAGAGCACGTTGTAGGGGTCTGAAGGCTCTGCTGTCAATAGTGGGATGGAGGAAGCAGCAATGGGCAGGACACCAGAGACAGAAGAAGGAAGGGGGAGGGAGGGAATGTGAGTCTGCAGAGTGAGGGAGGAGGGAGGCCATGGAAGCAATTGGCTGGCAGTGAGGTCGGGGGTCATTCTGGAACAACACATGGTAAGACAGGGAAGAGACCACTCCATATCGGACAAGCTGGCATTTATGGAATGTGGTTCAGGAAGCTGGGAGAGGATACTGGAATCATAGAGTTAGGAGATGGGACAAGCAGAAATTAGGGTTTCTGTGCAGAGACGGACAATGTGATTGAGATTGAAATAAGAGACATATGTGGTGGACACAATGTCGGTTTTGCAGCTCAGATACTGGACAATCCAATGGGAAGGAGGCCCATGTTGACTGGTCCTATGGGAAGGTGGCCCATGTATACATCATCATAGAGTTATAGAGGTTTACAGCATGGCATCAGGCCCTTCAGCTCTACTCATCCATGCTGACCAAGTTTCCAAAACTGAACTAGTCCCATTTGCCTGTGTTTGGCCCAATCCTCTCTAGATCCTTCCTATCCATGTTCCTGTAAAAACGTCCTTGAAATGTAGTAATTGTACTCGCCTCTACCACTTCCTCTGGCAGCTCATTACACATACACACCATCCTCTGTGTGAAAAGGTTGTCTCTCCGGCCCCTTCTAATTCTTTCCTCTCTTGACTTAAACCTATTCCTTCTGGTACTGGACTCCCCTGCACTGGGGAAAAGACTTTAGCTATTCACCTTATTTATGACCCTCATGATTATTAAGGTCACCCCTCAATCTCCTGCATTCCCTGGAAAACATCTCAGCCTATCCATCCTTGCCTTATGATTCAAACCTTCCAATTAATCTTTATTTTACCCAAACCAGTGTCATAACTTCCTTCCTATAGCAGGGTGAGCAGAAATGTACATAATGTCCAAATGTGGCCTTGCCAATGCCTTGTACAGCTGTAACATGATGTCCCAGCTCCTGTACTCCCTGTTTTGACCAGTGAAGGTGAGCGTGCCAAATACCCTCTTCACCACCCTGTCTATCTGTGACACCACTTTCAAGGAACTATGTACCTGTACCCCTCAGTCTCTCTGTTCAACAACACTCCCAATGGCTCTACCATTAATTGTGTAATTCCTGCCCTGGTTTGTCTAACCAAAATGCAACTCCTTCCATTTATCGAAATTAAACTCCATCTGGATTTGTTGACCCACTGGCCCAGTTGATCAAGATGACATTGCACTCTTGGATAACCTTCGCCCCTGTCCCTGGCCAACAATTTTAATGTCAGCCACAAACTTCCTGACCGTTCCTGCTATTTTCTCATCCAAATTGTTTATATAAATGATGAACAACAGTGGATCCAGGATTGATTCTTGTGGCAGACGGCTGGTCACTGGCCTCCAGTCTGAAGAACAACCCTCTCTCACCAGCCTCTGCCTCCTACCATTAGGCCAATTTTCTATCCAATTGGCGAACTCTCCCTGGATCCTATGTGATATAATCTTACTAAGCAGTCTACCAGGGGAACCTTATCTAAGGCCTTGCTAAAGTCCATGTGGACAGAGTGTACTGCTCCACCTTTATCTATCTCCGTGATTACTTCTTCAAAAACTCAGTCATCTACTCGTCTCCATAGGAGGCCCATGTTTACTGGTCTCTGTTGGAGGTTCCAGCAGGAAGGAGGCCCATGTTTACCGGTCGCTATTGGGTATGGGGGTCAGTTCCTTTCTGTTGTAACTGTGTGATAGTCCAACCCTCATCCCTGTGAAACATCCTGACTCAGAGACTCATCATGGAAGTGGAAGGAAAGGGAAAGGGATTGGAACATGTTGTGAATGTACAGGATGGGTCAGTGGGTCAGAGTATGTCCTGTCCCTCCAGCTCACACTGATGGCCTGAGGATATCCTCTCTCTGCTGGTCCTTCATGGAATGAGGTTTGTGTCCAAACCAGTCCCCAGTGAGAATAGATCAACAGCACTGAATAGCCTTTCTTTTGACAAGAATCTGTCCGTCTTCCTGAGCGAGGCCAAACCCTGGTCAATGTGGGAAATGGGGAGTTACTCCAGGAAAATACATCCTTCTGGGGTAAAGGGTTAATGTCCATTAGTGGTGCAGAGCAGAGGGAGATTTATCCTGCATTCAACTGTCACCACCCAGGACACTGTCAGAAAGAGAGAGAAGCGAGACAGAGAGAGGGTGTGTGTGTGTATGTGTGTGTGTGTGTGTGTGCACGCGCGTGTGTAAGAGAGAGACAGAGAGAGAGAGATCGGGGATAGAAGGAGGAGCATCTAAGACAGTGTGAGATATGTGAGGGGACCAAGAGAGAGGTAGAGGGTGGTAGAAATGGTGAGGTTGAGGGATAGAGAGAGAAACAAGATGTGACTGAGAGGCATGGAGAGAGAGAAAGAGATAGAATGGGTGTGATACCAAGAGTGAAGGGAATCAAGAGAGAGAGGGTAGGGTTGTGTGTGTGTA
>NW_025200009.1:4521-6279 GCF_004010195.1 Chiloscyllium plagiosum | reverse complement strand
CACTCTAAGGCAGCCTGCCCCTACCCACCTTCCGGCTCTCAGTCCACCCCATGCCCCTTCCAGTTCTTGGTCCACTCTGACACACCTTTCGATCACCTCTAGGACAGCCTGCCCCGGTACCTGCCCCGGATGACAGCACTGAGGACAGCTACCCGCCTTCCAGCTCTCGGTCTGCCCCTATGTACCATTGGGCTCTCACCCACCCCGATGCGCCATCCGGCCAGTGGGCTATCCTGGCACACCTTCCGGCCACTTCTAGGACAGCCTGTCCCCTTCCCTGGGATGACAGCGTGCAGGGTAGCCCACAAGCCTTCCGGATCTCAGCCCGCCCCTATGCGCCTTCTGGCTCTCAGCTGCTCTGACACACCTTTTGACCACCTCTAGGACAGCCCGTCCCGATTACCCCTTCTTGGGACGACAGTGCTCAGAATGGCCTACCCACCCTCCGGCTCTCGGGGTGGCAGCTTTCAGGACAACCCACAAGCCTCCCAGCTCACAGTAAGACCTGCCAGACCCAGGGATGCAAGACAGTGCAGGTAATAGCCCAACCACAATACAGTTGGTTGCCAAAAAACAGAGTTCTTTCTGGTACACAGTTCAAATGTAGAGTCTTCAGAATACAGAGTCCATTCCCAGGAATGGAGTCCATTCCAACTTTTGAGGTGCATTGCCCAAAATGGAGTCCAGTCCATACTGCAGAGTCCACTCCCAAAGGCAGCAAATGCACACCCCACAGGCGTTCAGTCTCCATGGAGCCCTGGCACATCCTTGCAGAGCAAGGGCCACTCACAGGAACAGTACATTTTAAAAGGTGCAGTTAACTCACAGGGGATTTTGGTCCACTGCTGAAGGCAAGATCTTCCCCAAAACTCCAGGATACAGCAACTGCTCACCTCCCAGCACACAGGTGTTCAATCTTCAGAAGCCCAGTCCCAGGGCTAGGCCTCCCCACAGGAACAGCTCCTCTGGTAAAAATGTATGTCTTCCACAGGGGCTCAGTCCAAACATCAATTAAAAAAAAGGTGAAGACACCTACAAAACAAAGGAAACTAGAGTCCAAGGGCTAAGCCCGACCACAAAATTAACATTGTCCTTTTTCAAAAAGAGCAACACACAGGCTGTAACCAACCAGTGAAACAACAATCCCCTGATGAGAACTGAGTTTCAGCTGAAACACATTGTTAAACTCCTGATGCACATAATCAGTCCTTGCTAAAAGGAACTGGCTAAATAATTCAGCCAGTTCAGGAATCAGGTTTCCCCCTCCAAAAAGAGGAAGCAGAAACTAACAGTAACATACTGATTATAGTACCAGCCAACACAGTCAGTCCCCAAAACTGAGGAGACTCAATCTCCTGTTTATTTTATTTTTCCTGTTTATAATATTTTATTAACAAATTACAAAACAGTTTACAAAAGAGTGAACATTTACAGCTGTATACAACAGCAATTTTACAAGGGAGAGGAGCAGCAAAGCTCAGCCCCAAACCCTACCATTCAACCATTTTACAGGGAGATGAGGACAAACCTCAAATCCCAGTTCCACATATGACAAGACAGTGACAATGACATTTGTACATAAAAACAATCCCGTTACATAAACAGTGCATACAATACAGACCCAGCAAGCCTCCGTCTCTCCCACCTTCCGACCACTCTAAGGCAGCCCGCCCCTACCCACCCTCCGGCTCTGTCAACCCTATGCTCCTTCCAGTTCTCAGTCCACCCTGACACCTTCCGGCCACCTCTAGGTCAGCC
>NW_025200009.1:0-1975 GCF_004010195.1 Chiloscyllium plagiosum | reverse complement strand
GACCAGAAAGTCCTCCTCTTCTTCCTTCCTGCGTAAGGCAATAGCGGAGGAGAGTCCCAGCACACGGACACAGACACGGACAGTCACTCACTCCCGCCAGCGCGCTGCAGGAGAGTCCCTCCCCTCCAAGGGCCGGTGCCTCTTCCCTAGAGAGACCGGGGGGGGATTTATTTATTTATTTTTTGCTCTGAATCTCCTGTTTATTATTTTATTAAACAAATTACAAAACAGTTTACAAAAAAAACATTGACAGCTGTACACAAAAGACAGCAATTTTACAAGGGAGAGGAGCAGCAAAGCCAGGCCCCAAATCCTACCATTCAACCATTTTACAGGGAGAGGAGGACAAACCTCAAATCCCAGTTCAACATATGACAAGACAGGGACAATGACATTTGTACATTAGACAATACCATTACATACAAAAGTGCAGACAATACAGACCCAACAAGCTCCCACCTCCGGGGGGGATTTATGCGTCTTCCCCTCCCCGCCTGCCTCGGTCGTCATGGAGCCCGGGGTCCCTCCCCCCAGCCTTTCCCGGAATACGATTGGCTGGGGGAAAACAGGGTGCGTGGCCAGGGTGGGGAGGGTCAGCCATGTCACTTCCTGCCCCACCCCTGGTTTATTAGGTGAGGGTGGGCGGGGCAGGGGCCGAGTTCCTTTTCCGGGGCCCGGAGACACGTTGCTGCAGGAGGTGGGGTACAGTTGTTCCCCCCAGGTTAGTGCCAGGGTGTGGCTGGTTGGAGCGGGATTCGGGCTCGGGGCCCCCGGGCCAGGTGTCACGGCACCAGGGGCAGGCGTTGAAGCCCGAGGGGTTTCTCCATCGGGGTGGGGGATAGATGTGGGGTCAGCGGGGTTAGGATCAGGTACGGGTTTGGGAGTTTGGGGGTCAGGGTTCCCACGCCAGGGCGATGCTGGCACGGCCGCAGGGGCATTGTCGTGCCAGGGCGGGGCAGGTCGTGGGCTAGGTTTCAGGGAAGGGGATAGGGTGGTCTCCCCGTGGGCGGGCCTGACGCTTCGCGTCTTCTTCGGCGCATTCTGGCCGGCCGGCCGTTCACCCCCCTCCCTGCCAGAGGCTGGAGCATCGGAAGCCTCCGGTGCTGGGGCTTGAGGTGTTGGCTTCAGGGGAGGGGGAGTGGGTGCGGCGGCACCACCATCAGCACGTGCTGGGTAGCCTTCTGGGTGGGGCAATTTTTACTTATGTGCCCCACCTCGCGGCACAGTTGGCATCACACGCCATCCAGAAGGCGCGGTAGGCCGCTCCCTCGTGGAGGATGGTGGAAGTGTCCTCGGTGACCTCCTCCCGGGCCAGGCAAATGAACACCTAGCGCCGGAAGGAGTATGTGTGTCGGAGGGCAGGGTCCTTCAGACCAAGCAGGAGCGGCTGGACACCTGACCGGATCTCCCCCAGGGTGTTGAGGTGGGGAAGAAGGAGCTTGCTCGAAATGAAGGGCGGGACGTTAGAGATCACGACCCTCTGGGCCGTAACCTCTAGAGGGTCAACGGGCAAGTGTGTCCCGCCCACAGTGAGCCCCCTCTCCACGGCCAGGTGGACCGCCTGCTCGGTCTTCAGGAAAAATACGGTGTTCCTGTACATCCGGGCCGCAGCAACGATGGCCAGTGGGCCGACCACACTAGCCATGGCCTTGCTGCAGGCCTCGATGGTCATGTTGGGGTGGGGATAGGCCTTGACCTCCAGGCGTTTGGTCAGGTGCCTGAAGGGAGCCGCGGCTGGGGCCGGGGTTGGGATAGCCGAGCCTAAGGGAGTGGCTACCCCGGCATAGGTGCAGCTGGGCCCGGCGACCTTTGGGCTCGCCATACTCTGCTGCTGTATATTGGTAGGCCCCAGGCAGCAGCAATGGAGGCGGGCCTCTGGCAGCACCAGTAGTGGGAGGTGCCCAAGGCGAATCCAGGCAGCGACGGAGGAGACCGGCCTCAAGCAACAGCAGTGGTGGAAGCAGGCCTCGGGCGA
>NW_025200008.1:5868-6279 GCF_004010195.1 Chiloscyllium plagiosum | reverse complement strand
ATGTAATCTATATGCCTCAGACCCCCCTCACTGCGTGATGTCTGTAATCTATATGCCTCATACCCCCTCACTGAGTGATGTATGTAATCTATATGCCTCAGAACCCCCTCACCGAGTGATGTATGTAATCTATATGCCTCAGCCCCCCTCACTGAGTGATGTATATAATCTATATGCCTCAGACCCCCCTCACTGAGTGATGTATTTAGATTAGATTAGATTAGATTAGATTACAGTGTAGAAACAGGCCCTTCGGCCCAACAAGTCCACACCGACCCACTGAAGCGCAACCCACCCATACCCCTACAGTTACCCCTTACCTAACACTACGGGCAATTTAGCATGGCCAATTCACTTGACCTGCACATTTTTGGACTGTGGGAGGAAACCGGAGCACCCGGAGGAAACCCA
>NW_025200008.1:0-4435 GCF_004010195.1 Chiloscyllium plagiosum | reverse complement strand
TGAGTGATGTATGTAATCTATATGCCTCAGATCCACCGTCACTGAGTGATGTATGTAATCTATATGCCTCAGATCCCCCCTCACTAAGTGATGTATGTAATCTATATGCCTCAGACCCCCCTCACTGAGTGATGTATGTAATCTATATGCCTCAGACCCCCCCACTGAGTGATGTATGTAATCTATATGCCTCAGATCCACCGTCACTGAGTGATGTATGTAATCTATATGCCTCAAACCCCCCTCACTGAGTGATGTATATAATCTATATGCCTCTGACCCCCCTCAGAGTGATGTATATAATCTATATGCCTCTGACCCCCATCACTGAGTGATGTATGTAATCTATATGCCTCAGACACCCCTCACTGCGTGATGTCTGTAATCTATATGCCTCATACCCCCTCACTGAGTGATGTATATAATCTATATGCCTCAGACCCCCTCACTGAGTGATGTATATAATCTATGTGCCTCAGACCCCCCTCACTGAGTAATGTATGTAATCTATATGCCTCAGACCCCCCTCACTGAGTGATATATGTAATCTATATGCCTCAGACCCCCTCACTGAGTGATGTATGTAATCTATATGCCTCATATCCCCCTGACAGAGTGATGTATATAATGTATATACCTCAGACACCCTCACTGAGTGATGTATGTAATCTATATGCCTCTGACCCCCCTCACTGAGTGATGTATGTAAGCTATGTGCCTCAGACCCCCTCACTGAGTGATGTATGTAATCTATATGCCTCATATCCCCCTCACAGAGTGATGTATATAATCTATATACCTCAGACCCCCTCACTGAGTGATGTATGTAATCTATATGCCTCTGACCCCCCCTCACTGAGTGATGTATGTAATCTATATGCCTCAGACCCCCTCACTGAGTGATGTATGTAATCTATATGCCTCAGACCCCCCTCATTGAGTGATGTATATAATCTATATGCCTCTGACCCCCTCACTGAGTGATGTATATAATCTATATGCCTCTGACCCCCATCACTGAGTGATGTATATAATCTATATGCCCCTGACCCCCCCTCACTGAGTGATGTATGTAATCTATATGCCTCTGACCCCTCACTGAGTGATGTATGTAATCTATATGCCTCAGACCCCCCTCACTGAGTGATGTATATAATCTATATGCCTCTGACCCCCCTCACTGAGTGATGTATGTAATCTATATGCCTCTGACCCCCCTCACTGAGTGATGTATATAATCTATATGCCTCTGACCCCCCTCACTGAGTGATGTATATAATCTATATGCCTCTGACCCCCCTCACTGAGTGATGTATATAATCTATATGCCTCTGACCCCCCTCACTGAGTGATGTATATAATCTATATGCCTCTGACCCCCCTCACTGAGTGATGTATATAATCTATATGCCTCTGACCCCCCTCACTGAGTGATGTATATAATCTATATGCCTCTGACCCCCCTCACTGAGTGATGTATATAATCTATATGCCTCTGACCCCCCTCACTGAGTGATGTATATAATCTATATGCCTCTGACCCCCCTCACTGAGTGATGTATATAATCTATATGCCTCTGACCCCCCTCACTGAGTGATGTATATAATCTATATGCCTCTGACCCCCCTCACTGAGTGATGTATATAATCTATATGCCTCTGACCCCCCTCACTGAGTGATGTATATAATCTATATGCCTCTGACCCCCCTCACTGAGTGATGTATATAATCTATATGCCTCTGACCCCCCTCACTGAGTGATGTATATAATCTATATGCCTCTGACCCCCCTCACTGAGTGATGTATATAATCTATATGCCTCTGACCCCCCTCACTGAGTGATGTATATAATCTATATGCCTCTGACCCCCCTCACTGAGTGATGTATATAATCTATATGCCTCTGACCCCCCTCACTGAGTGATGTATATAATCTATATGCCTCTGACCCCCCTCACTGAGTGATGTATGTAATCTATATGCCTCAGAACCCCCTCACTGAGTGATGTATGTAATCTATATGCCTCTGACCCCCCTCACTGAGTGATGTATATAATCTATATGCCTCTGACCCCCCTCACGGAGTGATGTATGTAATCTATATGCCTCTGACCCCCCTCACTGAGTGATCTACTCACCTTCACTCTGACCCTCCAAGCCGATTGGATCCGCCCACAGCCTTAACGCGCTCTCCCATTGGCTCCCTCTGGGCGCTTTACGGGCTCCTATTGGGTCCCTCTCGACACAAGGCGGATTCCGATTGGACCAGGTAGAACGTAAGTCGGATTCCTATTGGATCCCCTCTGAATGTAAGACGGAATCCTATTGGATGCCCTCTGAATGTAAGACAGAATCCTATTGGATCCCCTCTGAATGTAACTCGGAATCCTATTGGATCCCCTCTGAATGTAAGACAGAATCCTATTGGATCCCCTCTGAATGTAACTCGGAATCCTATTGGATCCCCTCTGAATGTAAGACGGAATCCTATTGGATCCCCTCTGAACGTAAGACGGAATCCTATTGGATACCCTCTGAATGTAAGAAGGAATCTTATTGGATCCCTTCTGGATGTAAGACGGGATCCTATTGGATCGCCTCTGGGCGCAAGTATGATTCCTATTGGAGCCCTCTGAATGCAAGTTGGATTCCTATTGGATAGCTCTGGGCGTAGGACAGATTCTTATTGGATGCCCTTCGGATGTAAGATCCTATTGGATCCTCTCCGGGAGTAGGGCGGGTCCCTACAGGACAAAAGGGGACTTAGGAAGGTTCCCATTGGCTGTGGGCCGAGGGGGGCGGGGTCTGTGGGCGGCGACCGTTGGAATTTGAAAGAGACGCCGCTCGCGCGTCCCGCCGCGGCCCTTAGGGAGGGAGGGGAACCAATGACAATCGGCGACGCAATGGAAGTGGGGGAGACAAAGGAGAAGGGGAATGAGAGCAGTCCGCTCATTGGACCCGGTCCGCGCCCGTTGAGCGAATGAAAGGGAGGGAGAGATGACGTACGGGCAGCCCGACCAATGGGGATGAAGGAGTGGCCGGGCCCCGGTCGGAGCCCTGCCAATGGCAGCGAAGGAAGGCGGGGCACCGTGGCGCTGACATCACGTCCGCCGATGCGGGGAGGGCGTGACCACCCTCCCTCCGGCCTGCCGTGGGGGGGGGCGTGGTCCCTCCAATGGGAGGCGGAGGGCGGGGTCCAGACGAGCCAATCGGGGGGGGGGAGGGGGGTGCGGAAGAGGGGCGAAGGGAGGGTCCACCAATGGGGAGGGGGGGGCGGGAGGGCGTGGCCTGCGCTGACCAATGGGAGGGCTGTCCGGTCCGGGTGGGGTGCGGGTGCTGGGAGCCGGAGCCCCTCAGTCGGAGCGGAGCTGCCGGAGGGAGCGGTCACCCAGAGGGAGAGAGGGAGAGAGGGAGGAGGCTGATCACAGCCTGGAGCAGAGCAGAGTCCCGTTAGGTAAGACCATAAACTAGCATTCACCAGCTAGTTACAGCACACTGACCAGTTAGTGATGACACAGCAACCAGCTAGTCAACTAGTTAGTTACAACTAGTGCTAACAAGCTAACTAACTAATGACAGCCTAACTAGTTAGTGAGAATGCACTGACCAGTTAGTGACAGCAAGCACTCTAGTTAGTTACAACACACTGACCAGCTCGAGGTACCAAGTTAACTAACTAGTGGTGACAGCCTAACTAATTAGTGATAATGCACTGATCAGCTAGTGATGACACACTAACCAGCTAGTGACAGCATGCTAACTAGTTAGTTAAAACACACTGACCAGCTAGTGGTAGCAAGCTAACTAACTATTGATGAGAGCCTAACTAGTGAGTGTAAAGGTACTGACTGACTGACTGGTTAGTTACAACCAAGTAACCAGTTGAAGATGAAGGATAATTAGTCAGTGATAACACACTGGCCTGTTAATTACAACAAGCTAACTAGTTAGTGTTAACACACTGACCAGTTAGTTACAATGTACTGACCAGCTAGGGATGACACATGAACCAGCTAGTGACAGCAAGCTGGCTAGTTAGCTACAGCATGCTAACCAGCTAGTTGTAACACAATAACTAGTTGTAAATAACACAAGTGACCAGCTAGTGATAACAGACTGAGAAGCTAGTTACAATGCATTGGCCAGCTAGTTATTGTCAATAATTGTAACACTAACTGGATTATACACCGGTAATTTAAATGCCCAGGAATTTTGGCAGCATCTATATACTAACTAGAGAAACTGTAATGATTGGCTAGTGATAACCCGGTAATTACTGCACTAACTGAAATATATACCAGCCAGCCTGTGATAACCCGGTAATTACTGAACTAACTGATATATGCAGCGACCGGCCCGCGATAACCCGGTAATTACTGCGCTAACTGATATATACACCGACTGGCCCGCGATAACCCGGTAATTACTGCACT
>NW_025200007.1:0-6279 GCF_004010195.1 Chiloscyllium plagiosum | reverse complement strand
CTTTTCCAGCACCACTCTAATCTCTAGCATCTGCAGTACCCACCTCCACCTAGTTTAAATTATACACCAGGATACTAAAACCCAGTCAAATTTGAATTTTACTATTTTGACAACATCAAACCAATGATGTTTGGTATATAAAGAAGCAAACATTTTGATAGCCAGAGAGGAAGGGACAAATTGCCATCTAGAGAGAGACTGCTATTCAAAACGCTCTCTATCAAAGTATCTTTTTCATATGAAAAACATCTTTACGGCAAAAGACCAAAGACGACCTTAGCTGAAAAAAGACAGACGCCAACGACAACAGCTGCTGTCTGGCTTTGAAAATTAAGTTAATGTATTTTTAGTAGGGGGTTTTATTGGATCAGTATATTTTTATAGAGTTGGAGGTAGATAACAGACCTTTAAGAGAAAGGAGGCTTAGAGTTGTAAATGGTTGTTGTATAACGTTCACTTTTAGAGTTAAAGAATAAAATTGATATTTTTCTTTAAATCTTGGAATTTGGGGAGTTCTCTGTCACTCATGCTTTAACAGACTATGAGGCGAGGTGAGCTTTTCTGTGTGTTTGGTTTAGTTAGCAGAAGGGTTTATCATTGTGTCATAATAGTAAACAGTGAGTCAGTATAATATGTAATTTTGAAATAACACTGATTGGAATGTCTGGGAAGTATGGGGACTTTCAACCCTAACAAAGAGGGACTGGTGTGATTATATATGGATTGGTGTGATTATATATGGACTGGTGTGATTGTAGAGGGACTGGTGTGATTATAGAGGGACTGGTGTGGTTATATATAGACTGGTGTGATTATAAATGAAGATTTCACATTTGGCTGAATATGAATAAAATAAGAGAGGAGGTAAAGTAAGTAAGTGATCAGGTCAATTGCCTTTCTGGTGGTCTTTAAACTGTGTTGCCAAAATGCCTGAGTACAAACAAACAGCGCTACCAACCATCAAACCAAAAATCTGGGTCCTCTATGTAGACAACACCTTTGTCATTACAAAATGAAACAAGATAGAAGAGACATTCAACATCATCAACAATACCCTCACAGGCATAAAGTTCACCAAGGAGGAAGAAACCGACAACAAACTCGCATTACTGGACGTCACAGTCGAAAGGACGGACAAGGGAGAACTACAAACCTGCGTATACAGAGAACTAAACCCCTGGACGTGACAGTCGAAAGAAAGGACAATGGAGAACTACAAACCTGCGTATACAGAAAACCGATAAACACTGACCAAATACTTAACTACACCAGCAACCATCCCAACACACACAAACGAAGAACACTATTCCAACAAGCCATCTCACACTGCAGCACAGACGAACTTCAGAAAACAGAGGAGAATCACCTATACAATGTATTCAAGATGAACGGGTACTCAAAAAATACAGTCCGCAGATTCCTCAGGAACAAACCACGACAAGCAGACCGAACACAGCCAGAAACCCTAACCACCTTACCATACATCAAAGAAGTTTCAGAAATGACAGCCAGACTACTAAAACCTCTCAGAATCCTAGAAGCACACTAACCCACCAACACTCTCAAACAAAAACTAACAAACTTAAAAGACCCAGTACAACCCATGGACAAAACCAACGTCGTCTACAAAATTCCATGCAAGGACTGCCACAAACACTGCGTAGGACAAACAGGAAGAAAGTTAGCCACCAGGATACACGAACACCAGCTAGCCACAAAAAGACATGACCCTCTCTCCCTCGTAGCCCTACACACGGATGAAAAAAACTACCGTTTCAACTGGGACAACACATCTATCCTCGGATACGCTAAGCAAAGACATGTCAGAGAATTCCTAGAGGCCTGGCACTCCAACCACAATCACACAGATCTAGATACCATCTATCAACCCCTCAGAAAACGAACAGGAAATTAGATTAGATTACTTACAGTGTGGAAACAGGCCCTTCGGCCCAACAAGTCCACACCACCCCGCTGAAGCGCAACCCACCCATACCCCTACATTTACCCCTTACCTAACACTACGGGCAACTTAGCATGGCCAATTCACCTGACCTGCACATCTTTGGACTGTGGGAGGAAACCGGAGCACCCGGAGGAAACCCAAGCAGACATGGGGAGAACGTGCAAACTCCACACAGTCAGTCGCCTGAGGCAGGAATTGAACCCGGGTCTCTGGCGCTGTGAGGCAGCAGTGCTAACCACTGTGCCACCGTGCCGCCCACAACATCATGACATCACCACAACTGAAAGACTGAAGCGACTGGGCTTGTATACCCTTGAGTTTAGAAGACTGAGAGAGGATCTGATTAAGACATATAAAATGAAAGGATTGGACACTCTGGCAGCAGGAAACATGTTTCCGCTGATGGGTGAGTGCCGAACCAGAGGACACAGCTTAAAAATACGGGGTAGACCATTTAGGACAGAGATGAGGAGAAACTTCTTCACCCAGAGAGTGGTGGCTATGTGAAATGCTCTGCCCCAAAGAGCAGTGGAGGCCCAGTCTCTGGATTCTTTTAAGTTTGTTAGTTTTTGTTTGAGAGTGTTGTTGAGTTTGGGTGCTACTAGGTTTCTGAGGGGTCATAGTAGTCTGGCTGTCACCGCAAACCCCAGGAACCCCATCCAGGACAAACGTATAAATAGAAAGCAGGAGACAACAGCTTTGCTTCACTTGGAGGTCGCCACTGATGATGTTACCTAGCCAGGTAATGAAACGTCTGGATATCAAACCTACAGCTCAGCGAGCAAACCTACACCCTAAACCTCAACCTGAGCTACAAACCTTCACAAACCTTGCAAAAAGAAAGTTGTCAAGAGTGTGGTGGTGGAAAAGCACAGCAGGTCAGGCAGCATCCGAGGAGCAGGAAAATCGACGTTTCAGGCAAAAGCCCTTCCAGCACCACACTCTCGACTCTAATGTCCAGCATCTGCAGTCCTCACTTTCGCCCTGTCAAAAGAAAGTCACCAAGTGAGCTTGTTGCAGATTACATTCTCAAATTAAAAGAAATCCCTCACCATTGTGGGTTTGGCACAAACTTAAAAAATCAACCTGAGAGATACATTTTTAGAAAACTTTTAAAAATTCTAAGCTTTTTAGCAAAGATTAGATTAGATTACTTACAGTGTGGAAACAGGCCCTTCGGCCCAACAAGTCCACACCGCCCCGCCGAAGCGCAACCCACCCATACCCCTACCCCTACATTTACCACTTACCTAACACTACGGGCAATTTAGCATGGCCAATTCACCTGACCTGCACATCTTCTGGATTGTGGGAGGAAACCGGAGCACCCGGGGGAAACCCATGCAGACACGGGGAGAACGTGCAAACTCCACACAGTCAGTCGCCTGAGGCGGGAATTGAACCCGGGCCTCTGGCGCTGTGAGGCAGCAATGCTAACCACTGTGCCACCGTGCCGCCCACTAATGAGCTCAAATGGAAAGAGGCAGCAATGAAACCTCAACCACCAAAGGCCTGTGCCAACACATTTTGTCCTTCTACACTAAAACTTAACTGTGTCCCCCTATTTTAATCATATTTATGTATTCAATCAGGTGTTTCTTGAATGTTGCTATTGTGACTGTTTCCACCACTACCTCTGGCAGCACATGCCAGGCACTCACCACCCTTTATGTGAAAAACCTGTCTCACATATCTCTTTTAAACATTTACCTCCACACCCTGAGCCTGTGTAGCCTAGTAATTGATCCTCCACACTGAGAAAAAGCCTTATTTTATTCACAATCTTTCAAACTTCTATCAGGTCGCCCCTCAATCTCCTTTGTTCCAGTGAAAACAAACCCAACTTTCTTCATCGCTAAAATCCCCCATATCAGGCAACATCCTGGTTAACCTTTTCAAAGCATCCACATCCTTTTTGCAGTATGGTGACAAGAACTGTCAGCAATATTCCAAGTTCAGCCTCAGTAAAGTTCTATAAAGCTGCAGAGTAACTTGTCTATCCTTATACTCGTTGGAGCTTCCAATGAAAGCAAGCATACCAAAGGCCTTTTTTACTACTTTATCTACCAGCGCTGCTGTCTTCAGTGATCTGTGGACCTGCACACCCAGATCCCTCTGCATATCAATACTCCCAAGGATTCTGTCAACCACTGCATAATTTCTACCTGTGCTTGGTCTTCCAAAATACATCACCTCGCCTTTATGTTTCAGCAGCAGGAAGAGCGGGGAGTGTCGGCCGGGCGCTGATGGAAAGCTAAATCACTGATTTAAAAACTTACCTCATGAATAGGCAGAGTGCACGCTGAGCAGGAGCAGACAAGGGGCTGTTGAGTAAGTGAAATAATATATTTGAGTGGTTGTGCTACCCGAACCACTACTGAGGTAGTATCACCCACCTATCCTCCGCCTCTAACCAAAAGAAAGATTTTGTGCGCCGATTGGTTACGTAACTAGTTTTCTTTTATTCTTTATTTTCCAGCAGTCTTTTTGGGAACTTAAAACAGTGGGAATGGCGGTTTGGGCAGTTGAATGTTCTTCCTGCAGAATGTGGGATGTAAGGGTCACCACTGGTGACCCTGCTGACTGCCTCTGCGGGAAGTGCGCCCAACTCCAGCTCCTTGAAAACTGCGTTAGGGAACTGGAGCTGGAGCTGATAAACTTGGGATCATTCAGGAGGCAGAAGGGGTCATTGAGGAGAGTTACAGGGAGGTAGTCACACCTCAGGTGCAAGAAAAAGGTAGATGGGTTGCAGTCAGGTGGCAGAAAGGGAACCGGCAGGCAGTGCAGGGATCCCCTGTGGCCATTCCCCTCAATAACAAGTATACTGTTTTGGATGCAGTTGGGGGGTCGGAAATGACTTACCATGGGGTACATGTCTTTGGCACAGAATCTGTCCCGTTGCTCAGAAGGGAAGGGGAGAGATGAGCAGAGCATGAGTCACTGGGGACTCCATATTTAGGGGGACAGATAGGAGGTTCGGTGGGAATGAGAGAGACTCACGATTGGTGTTTTGCCACCCAGGTGCCAGAGTTCATGATGTCTCGGATCGTGTTTTCGGGATCGTTGAGGGGGAGGGGGAGCAGCTCCAAGTCATGGTTCACATAGACACTAACGACATAGGTAGGAAGAGAGATGGGGATTTAAGGAAAAAATCAGGGAGTTAGGGTGGAAACTTGGAGCTAGAACCAACAGCATTGTTATCTCTCGTTTGTTGCCCATGCCACATGCTATCAAGGGAAGGAATAGGGAGAGAGAGGAATTGAACACATGGTTGCAGGGATGATGCAGGAGGGAGGGTTTTGGATACCTAGATAATTAGGCTCATTCTGGGGCAGGTGGGACCTCTACAAACAGGATGGTCTACACCTGAACCAAAGGGGTGCCAATATCTTGGGCGGGGGGAGGGGGTGGGGGGAGGGGTGCGGATTTGCTAATTCTCTTCAGGAGGGTTTAAACTATTTCAGCAGGGGGATGGGAACCTATCCTGTAGTTCCAGTGTCCAGGAGGTTGAGAGCAGTGAGGTCAGTGAGGTTTCATTCAAGAGTGCACCAGCAAGCAGGAAGGTGGTTTGCAGTATATCTACTTTAATGCCAGGAGCATCTGAAATAAGATGAGTGAACTTGCAGCATGGGTTGGTACCTGAGACTTTGATGTTGTGGCCATTTCGGACACATGGATAGAGCAGGGACAGGGGGTTGTTGCAGGTTCTGGGATTTAGATGTTTCAGTAAGAACAGAAAAGATGGTAAAAGAAGGGGAGGCATGGCATTGTTAATCAAGGACAGTATTACGGTGGCAGAGAGAATGTTTGAGGTCTCGTCCACAGAGGTAGTATGGGATGAGGTTAGAAATAGGAAAGGTCACCCTGTTGGGAGTTTTCTATAGGTATCTGAATAGTTTCAGAGGTGTAGAGGAAAGAAGAGCAAAGATAATTCTGGATAGGAGCAAGAGTAACAGGATAGTTGTTATGGGGGGTTTTAACTTTGTAAATATTGACTGGAAATATTACAGTTCAAGTACTTTAGATGGGTCAAGTTTTGTCCAATGTGTGCAGGAGGTTTTCCTGACACAGTATGTAGACAAACCAACAAGGGGCGAGGCCACATTGGATTTGGTTCTGGGTATGAACCCATCCAGGTGTTAGATTTGGAGGTAGGTGAGCACTTTGGTGATAGTGACCACAATTTGGTATATTTATTTCAGCAATGGAAAGGGATAGGTCTATACCACAGGGCAAGTGTTATTGCTGGGGAAAGGCAATTATAATGCGATTAGGCAAGATTTAAGACCATAAGACCATAAGACATAGGAGCG
>NW_025200006.1:0-6277 GCF_004010195.1 Chiloscyllium plagiosum | reverse complement strand
TGTGCAGGATTCAGGGAAGTGATCGTACTGCAATGATTTTAAAAGAAAAACGACAACAGAGGCCAAAAGCTTATGCCTGTTGTGTCTCAATTGTTCTTCTGATGTCTCTGAACAACGGCCCCTTCTTTCTGTCTGCCTGTCATACCGACGTTCGCTACTTCTTTGTCTCGCCCTTTCCCTTCCTTCTCCATACGTTGGGATCTGATCTTCCAGTGATTCCAGAGTGCATGTCACAGTGTGGATCCGGAACTCAGACAACAAGAAATCATGGATCTGTGAGGGGTTTGAAGAAAATGGACTCGGATCCATTCCCATTTTTCGGTTATTGTCCAGTGAAGTCAGCGAGGAGGACACAATATCTATCCTGAAGAAGGGCTTATGTCCGAAACGTCGATCTTCCTGTTCCCTGGATGCTGCCTGACCTGCTGCGCTTTTCCAGCAACACATTTTCAGCTCTGATCTCCAGCATCTCCAGACCTCACTTTCTCCACAATATCTCTCCGAGATCACCAAGAAAAAGCGTCATGAACAACATAAATAAACATATAGCATCATAATTGTTGATTCATCTGAAGCCAGACCCGGAAGTGCCTGTGAATATAATGTACAAATGTAAAGTTCTGGAGATAGAATAACATTCCATTGACTGATTCTATCCCACATGATTTGCGACGAATTCATATTCACAGAAATTGCTGGAAAATCTCAGCAGGTCTGGCAGAACCTGGGAAAAGAAATCAAAGTTAATGTTTCGGGAGGGAAGCCCCTTACTCTGAACTGATGGTAGCTGGGAATACCATCAGTTCATGTGCAGAAGACAGAGTTGGGGTGGAGGATGGAGCCGAAGGTGTGGAGTTAACAATACTTGGGGACAGAACCCAAAGAAAAAGAAAACACAATTAAGCTTAAAAAAAGTTGTGACAAGGACCTAGTTGGGAGAGTGAATAGCTGTTAATGGGGATTGTTAGTGGCTTACAGTGGGTTGTGTATAATAGCGGGATGTGTGATATCAAGGCCTGTTGTATGCATTTGGGTGACAGGGCGTCGGAGATTTCAAGCCTGAAAATTATTGAATTAAACATTGAATCCAGAGGGCTGCAGTGTCACCAAGAGGAAAATGAGGTATTGTTCTTCCCAGTCATGCTGAGCTTCACTTGAATGCTGCAGCAAGCCTGAAAAAGAGATGTTAGCCAGAGAACAGAGTGGTCTGTGATAGTGGAAGACAACTGAAAGCTTTTCTGACGAGTGATGTGTTCTGCAAAGCGATCTTCCAGTGTAGTTTGTGTACTAAAGTGTAAATACCACAGGCCCAATGGTGACAAGATTGTCTTGCACTTTCTTATTGACTCTGCACTTCCACCGTGGTATCATCGGATGTCATGGTGCGGCTGGAAGCCCCAGGGACCTTTCTGAGGGTCAGGCAGGCCTGTACCAGGAAGCATTTGGATTGGACGCAGTCTCCAAATTAAAATCCTCGATGCATTCCTCCATTCTTTCTATTTACATTTCAAGACCCGTCAAACCGTTGTCTCGCAGGTATGTTTGGGACCATGTATTCCAACTGTTAGCTAATTATTCCTGTGGGCAGTTGGTTAAAGTTTGCTGGTAGTGAGAAATAAAGTCAGCAAGATTTGTAACCATTGCCTTTGAGCCCAGAGCCTGAACAAATCAACCAATACTTAAAGACATGAAGGTGCTGTAAAACCACATCCCTGATTACAGCAGAGAAAGATTCAATTCGGGGCGGGCTGATTTTGTTTATAAAGAGAGATTGAAGTGAATAAGGAAACGGCAAGAGGCTGCAGAATTATATTGTATGTATTCACACACAGGGCTTTTTCCTGGTGACATGGATGTGCTTCCAGTGGGGCGATGGAGGAAAGACTGCCCATGTCTCACCATAAAGTAAGTTCCAGCCTGTATTTGAATATCAATACTTATAGAGACAGTCAACATTTCAGTAACTGGATATTTAATTCGCAAACATCCGGCTCTGGGTAATATTACAGATTTTATATATATATATATACATCTCAGATTCTGTGGTGCCTTTCGGCGTTCGGCTGCACATCAAGATCTTTGTGAGTTGAAATGGGATTTAATCTGAGAATGAGCATCACACCACCCGGGAGATGTATTCGGAAGCACTTTAATAGATATTGTCAGATGTTTGGAAAATTCTTGCAATAGTGGATTCAAGATCATTTGTTAAAATAAAAACTGAGAGAGCTATTTAAGATACGAAGAGCCATGTGCCAAACGGATTTTGGTCTCAGAACAATTTTGATTTCTGAGATTGGTGGAACAGGTTCGAGGGGCTTAATGGCCTACTCCCGTTCCTGTGTTCTGACAATCTTTAGTGGTTCCTTAATGCACATTTTCGGCCTGTCACTGGGATATTGTTTGCAAGAAAATAGTCTCCATTATTCGCTGTTCTGGGAATATCTCGAACATAAATACTCAGACATTTGATTCTAATATTGTTATAAATACAACAGCAACACAATTTATGGACTGCATTCCTGCACTTGAATGATTAGAAACTGGATATTCTTAGTTTCAAAGAACCCTGCTAGTGGTTTTCATTCGTTAACTTCATATGGAAGGGCAAAGAAAAAAACAGAAAAGTAGCAAAATTGCAGTCCATATGCTCCAATCCTTTTCTGTCAGTGAGAAACAAAAATGCAGCTTTACTCGTGGCCTACTGTAAATCCATGGGATATAAGATTGTGCAAGCCGGTGCAAACCTCCCATTACACCAAGCGCAAGTCAGGAAATTGGTGGGAGATATGTCCTCACCATAAAACTTATGAGCGGCTTTTACAAAGGCGTGGAACCAGTAACCCATCAAGGTCACTCACCAACTCCCTTATTGTTATAAACTGCTTATTTCCTTTACGTTATTTAATGACTAATCTTTGCAAATCTGAACGTGACCGCTGGGGATAGGCGTTAGGAAGCGACTTAGGTTCTGTTGTTTGGCTGTTAGGCTTCTCATTCAGTTTTGTCGATATTGAAGTGAATCTGTTTTCAAAGTAAAGACACGGAACATACGAACAACATTAAGTCCAGGCAGAGATGCTGATCAGCCCGATATCATTGCTGAGCAAGAAGCAAACTGGAAACTCAATGATTTCATTGATTCTATGTAGAAAACATGAGTGCCTTGGTCCTCTGGTGATCAATTTAATTCAGTGTATGGCTTTTAAGCAGTTACATGGCCTTGATACGAAATGCAGATGCAGCCTGACTGTGAGCCCAGTTACCTCACGAAATAGAGTATGAGACTTTTACAATCAGTTCGTGTGTTTGACACCCTTAACAGACAATGTTCTTTTGAAACTTTGCTTTTTGAGCTGAATGTTGGCTCATCATTCCAAGTCAGTTTAATCTCTTTAGAAGTGCGTTTGTCTTCTGTTGCGATGGTTAATGTGCCAGTTGCTGGTTTGCGAGCAAAAACTGGAAGTGAATGGGAGGCAAGTTTGTAGCTGTGGCTTAACATTCATTGACCACTGACTCTTCAAATTCTGTTCCTGTCCCAAGAACAATAAATGGTTTAATCACAGAAATATTGTGGCCAAATGCTAAGGGAATCAAACCAACCTGTCCATACCGAAGAACACTGAAATTGAAGGAACTGCTTCATCTCTGCTCTTACTCCAGAATGTGATAAGTAAGTGTTCACGTGTGCAGTCACAGGAGCTCAGGCCAGAGGACAGAAAATGTCAGGGATTTCAAAAGATGGTGAAGGTCTGCACACCATAGTCAGAGAGAAGGTACAAACCCTTACCCCACGGACTTGGAGGCTCGAAGGGAATACAATATCAATGTTATTTAATACCTCGTGAAAAATCAAAGATGCCCGAAGAACAACCCAAGTGTAGTCACAAACAGCTTTCATAACTGTTGCTCTGAGACTAAGAGGAGGAAAGCGAAGGTGATAATGATCTTCACCATTAAGATCCACGATCCTTATCGTGACTGTAAGAAGGATGCTCTTGACTTAGTTGAGAAAATGCGTTACATTTGTGTCAATTCATTCTGAATGCAGTCTATTCTCTGCAAACATCAAGTAATCACGTGTTTAAGGGGTAACCTGCGAAGTTTGGAAACAATTTACTTTACGTTTGTGTAACTGGCTAACGTTTTCTTTCACAGGCTGTTCATTGGGGCACTCACTCACTCTGTCACTCACTCTATGTCTATGTGTTGGGACATTCCTAGTAGGGAGGCATGGTGACTCATTGATGAGAACTGCTACCTTAAAGTGTTCGGTGCCTGCGTTCAAATGCAACCTTGGGCGACTGTCTGAGAAGTTTGAACAATCTGCATGGCTATGTGCTGTTTTCCTCCCACAGTCCAGAGATGTTTAGGTTAAGTGGATTGGCAACGCTAAATTACCCACAGTATTCAGTGATGCATGGGGTAGCCTTGAAAAATGCTGTGAAATTCGGTAAGTCTCGGAGGCAACAGCTGAAAATGTGTTGCTGGAAAAGCGCAGCAGGTCAGGCAGCATCCAAGGAACAGAAGGGATTATGCCCGATACGTCGATTCTCCTCTTCCTTGGATGCTGCCTGCCCTGCTCCGCTTTTCCAGCAACACATTTTCAGCTCTGATCTCCAGCATCAGCAGTCATCACTTTCTCCTCATGTCTTGGAGACACGCTGGCTCAGCGGGGGTGGCACGGTGAGTCTTGATTAACACTTCGGCATCAGAGCACGAGGTCCCAGGTTCGATTTCAGCATTGGGCGACAGACTTGTGAAGTTTACTTTTTCTCCCCGTGTCTGTGTGAGTTTCCTCCCACAGTCCAAATAAGCGCAGGTCAGGTGAATTGGCCATGGTAAACTGCCCATAGTGTTACATGCATTCATCAGATTGGTTGGGTTGCTCTTCAGAGAGTCGGCGTGAACTTGTTGGGCTGAAAGACCTGTTTTCACACTGTAGGGAATCCAGTCTATCTCATCTAATCGAATGATCGTGAGAGAATTGGTGTGGACAAGTTGGTCCGAATGACCTGTTTCCACACTGAAGAGATTCGATAGCACTGAACACATTGAAAGGTAAAATCCAGTATTGATGAATCAAGTGACTCTCTCAGATCTCAGAATGACTCATGATTTAATTTTCAGACAAGCAAATTCGCTCTTTGTAATCTACTTGAAAAAAGGATTTATAATGTTCAAGTGTGTACAGAAAGAATAGCAATTCAGTCAGAAAATTCTAGCTTTTGTTAAACATTTTTCTTTTATTTTCCCTGAAAGTTATAAAATGATGTCCCCCATTTCCCCTTTTCCTTTCGGCGCAATTCAAAAACTGCTTTGGATATTTCTTTCAGAAACGTTTTTAAACGAAATAAAATTTGCATCTGGAGACAATTTACAAAACATTCATCTGATCATGCTTGTGCAAGCTGACAGAAAATCCAGCACTGGACCCATCTTCATAACTGACCATTTGGAGATTCAATGACTAATTATGATTTACAGAATTGTTAAAGCACAAAACCTGGCCATTCAGACCATTGTGTCAGCGCGATTCTCCTAATACTCTCTCTGTCTTTGTATCATTTCCCTGACGTCTCACTGCAATCTTGCATGTTCTTCGAATTAAATAACCATCTAATTCTCTTAAGTGAACTTAACTTAACCACTGATCCACACAACGTATCCCAAACCTAATTACTGGCTATGTAACGTTTCTTTCTCATATTACATTTCCTTCCTTCGCCACTGAATGTACCTAACACTCTCTTAATCTATCGCCCAGTTTCAACCTCCGTGTAGCCTTGATCACATCCGACACTCCGCTGCCCATGTGCTTAATCACACTGAGCTTTGTGCTCAAACACCTGAGATCAATGACCCCGCCAGTTGAGCTACAGCAACAGTTTATGAACTTTTATCCTTATTTTCAAATCCCTCTCCAAGAGCGATCGTTTCAATCTCTGTATTCTCTGCCAGCCACACAATCTTTCAAGATATCTGCACTCACTTAATTCTCGTCTCCTGAGCATCATCAATTTCTCTAACAATGGTGGACGCTCTATCAGTACGAAATTTTACAAAACATATTAAGTAGAAAGTAATTAAAACACGTATGCCAGTTCAGGGGTTGTGTGAACAATGCATTAAGTGGAAGCTGGTGAATCGCATTGAGGTTCGTATTGGCCACATACACATCAGTTGTTGGTTGCTGAAGGAACACAGGCTCAAATTTATGAGCTGGAGCCTGAGATCCGAGCATTGCCACACATCAGGATCGAAAAAAAGGATTTAC
>NW_025200005.1:0-6277 GCF_004010195.1 Chiloscyllium plagiosum | reverse complement strand
CAGGCTCTCTGCCTCTATTCCTAATGAAGAGCTTTTGCCCGAAACGTTGATTTTACTGCTCCTCGGATGCCGGGTGAACTGCTGTGTTTTTCCAGCACCACTATAATCCAGAATCTGGTTACCAGCATCTGCATTCATTGTTTTTACCTAGTATGGGGATTGAACCTGTGTCACACTACATCATGAGCTGGCCGTCCTGGAACCACTGCTGCACTGGGTCAGTTAACACAGTTGGCGGGACAGCTGGTGTGTGAGATGTAGAGAGATGATGTGATCCTAAAGTTAAACTCACCATCTGTTGTCTTTCTCTTAGAGAAAACAGTCCTCTGGAAATCGGGCATTTCCTTCAATGTCCCTCTGTTAATATCCTGGAAATTCCCTCTACTCCTTCCCCTCCACATCCCCGACCAATTGTTCCGAAACCGTCAGGACTGCAGTGGTACAAGAAAGGAGCTACCATCATATGCTCAAGGGCAGTAAATTTTTTTAGATTAGATTACAGTGTGGAAACAGGCCCTTCGGCCCAACAAGTCCACACCGACCCGCTGAAGCGCAACCCACCCATATCCCTACATTTACTCCTTACCTAACACTACGGGCAATTTAGCATGGCCAATTCACCTGACCTGCACATTTTTGGATGGTGGGAGGAAACCGGAGCACACACAGACACAGGGAGAATGTGCAAACGTTATACACAGTCAGTCGCCTGAGGCGGGAATCGAACCTGGGTCTCAGGCGCTGTGAGGCAGCAGTGCTAACCACTGTGCCAGCATGCCGCCCACAACTCTGACCCAGCCATCGTAGTTTAAGCCCCTTTAATTAACTGATGAAACATTTTCACGAACAAGATTAAGAGAGCTTGCAAAAATATATAAATAAAATTTTTGGGTGTGCAAAATATTTGGTAGACACGTTCAGTGGATTGTGTGTGTGTGTGTGTTTGGACAGGAAGGGGGTATAACCATTGCTACAAGGGAATTAGGCAAATTCCCAAATGCTCAGTTCAATCACATTTAACCATGATGAGTAGAGAGCAGTGCTGGCTGAATTTTCTTAGAGAAGCTTCTGAACTGTGAAGCATTTTCAGACAGCATTATCAGGTAGTGGTTAGTCCATGTAGCAGGTCATAAAATCCCCACTGCTAAAAGCAGATGTAACTTCCTATAATCCTGAATAATAATCCTAATATTTTGTCAGTCCTTATGTCTCAGAAGCACATATACCTCTCGTGATCCCTGACTGGTCAGTGTTTGAGTTCGAGAGGGATAAAGCATAGTGCCCATGTCAACTGTGCAGCAAATCAGTTACTGTCATTGTAACGAGAGTATGCTCTGTAACCAACATTGAAGGTGTAATTGTATTAGCAGAATTATCATTATCTCTGATGTAATTGTGGGTTAACACAAGTATCAGAAGTGCACAGTAACTCCTAGAGTGAGCAGTTTCACATCCAAACTGACAATGTTTGATGACTGTTAGTCTAAGGGTATGATATCAAAAGAACTGATCTGAAGGACATGGGGAATGAGACCTGGGTCAAGAGCAGGCTCAGGGTGATTTGTCTGAAAAAAAAAAGAGTTCCCATCACCTGTCCAGTGGGGACTGGCTCACTGCCAGCACTTCAAACCTTCACTTTCCAGCTGGAACTATTGTCATAATTAATAATCTAATATCATTGCCAGGTAAAGATTTCAATCTGATGTGTACAAAACAAACAATACTTGTTAAATGACTGTAAACAATATAAGTGTTTAGTCAACTGAATTGACACCTGAGAAACTTGATGTTAAAATTAGGACTAGATTTAGCTTTTTACGGTTGCAATTTTCCACCACCATCTTAGTTTCCAAACCAAATATATGATTTGGAGATGCCAGTGTTGGACTGGGGTGTACAAAGTTAAAAGTCACACAACACCAGGTTATAGTCCAACAGGTTTAATTGGAAGCGCACTAGCTTTCGGAGCAATGCTCCTTCATCAATCACCTGATGAAGGAGGGTCGCTCCGAAAGCTAGTGTGCTTCCAATTAAACCTGTTGGACTATAACCTGGTGTTGTGTGATTTTTAACTTTGCAAAAATATAGACTGACTTCCAAAGCCTTGGTCATACACCAGTCAGAATCTGTCAGCACCTGAAGAAATTGCCCACTCTGATGGAGAATAGGGCTAACCAGCAAGAGAAAGAGCTTTACTATCCCATTCTTGAAACTGTTGCTGTTCCTGGTGATTCATGGTTCAGCCCCAGTGTATTGGAAGGTAGCGGGTGGAAGCCCTGCATTAAAAAAGGGAGACAGAAAGCAGGAAGCACAAGCTGGTTGGCTTAACATATCACAGGGAAACTGCTGGAAGGTATTTAAAACCAGATATAGTAAAAACTGAGAACTTTGCTTTCAGTATAGATCTTTCCTCATGACATTGGTTCTTCTCTGAAGGACATCCTTACTATATCAGCTTTCAAAGATCCCCACTTTTCAAATGGAGACTCATCTGGAAGTAACTGCTTTTGTGTTTACAGTCTGTGTTTGCTGAATCCTATGTAATGATATTTAACTTGACCGTCCCCCAATTTAGACTTTTAACTTCTATCCTTACCTCTCTCCAAAATGACAGTAAAACTTACAGAATTATGGTCTGTAACCCCCAAAATTCTCACCCACTGAAACTTGACCATTTTATCAGCTTCATCCCCTTGCCTCAGGTTCAGGACTGTCCCATATCTAGTCAGCGATCTATTCGTTGGTACAAAAAGCTCTACTGAATGAATTTTCAAAATTCCATCCCAGTTAATGTTAGCAAATTTGAAATTCCCTAAAACTATAACCCTGTTTCTCTCACACCTTTCTGTCTCCATATCTGCTCATTTATCTCATTCTGGTGGTTGGGAGGCCTTCAGTATAATCCCAGCAAGGTAACCATCTTTTCTTTAAATTTCTAAACTCTCTCCAAATGGCATCATTCAATGATCCTTCTTGGACATTCTCCCTCATTACAACTTTGATGGTTTCCTTTATCATTAATGTAATGCTCCACTTCTCTTACATTCCCCTATTGTCACGGCAAGTTCAATCCCTGGGAATGTTGAGCTGCCAGTCCCATCTTTCCTTCAACCACATCATGTGTCTTCTGGAATGTATTTGGTTTCATTCCTGCTGCTTCCCGTTGCTGGTTCTGGTTGATCATTGCAGTGGGTGGTATAGATTAGATTAGATTCCCTACAGTGTGGAAACAGGCCCCTCGGCCCAAAAAGTCCACACCGACCCTCTGAAAAGTAACCCACCCAGACCTATTTCATGCACCTGACGCTACGGGCAATTTAGCATGGCCAATTCACCTGACCGGCACATCTTTGGACTGTGGGAGGAAACTGGAGGACCCGGAGGAAACCCATGCAGACATGGGGAGAATGTGCAAACTCCACACAGACAGTCACCCAAGGCTGAGAATCGAACCTGGGACACTGATGCTGTGAGGCAGCAGTGCTATCCACTGAGGCACCGTGCCACCCCATATACTGGGTCTGGCTCAGTGTGTTTATTGATGGAGTCCATGAATGAGTGCCATGCCTGTAGAAATTCTCTGACTCTCCTCTGTTTAGCCTGTCCTGTTATTGTTGTGTTGTCCGAGTTGAATTTGTGGTCATTGTCATCTGTATGTATGGCTACCAGGGACTGCTGGTTGTGGTGGTTAGTGGTGAGTTGGTATTCATGGATACAGATTGTGAGTTGTCTGCCTGTTTGTTCCATACAGTGTTTCATGTGGTCTTTGCATGGAATCTTATAAACTACGTTTGTCTTGAATATATGGGAATGGGGTCTTTTCTTCTGATGACCTCTACAAAGTCTTTGCCAAGAACGGATATCCCCACAACGTCATCCGCAGGTGCCTAGCAGACCAATAACACGACAAGGGCATGCCACGACCCAACACACTAGCCAAACTAGCTTACATAAATAATGTCTCGGAATGAACAGCCAGACCGCTCTGACCACTCGGATTCATGACAGCCCATAAACCAACAACCACACTGGACAACAACTCATCGGAGCAAAAGACCCAATCTCCGTCATGTGCAAGATAAACTTAGTTTACAAGATTCCATGCAAAGACCGCTCAAAACACTGTATAGGACAGACAGGCAGGCAACTAGCAATCTACATCCATGAACACCAATTCACCACGAACCGCCATGAACAGCTGACCCTGGTAGCCATACTCACTGATGGACCACAACACAATGATGATAGGACTGGGTAAACAGTAGACAGTCAGAGTATTTCCAGAGGCATGGCACTCATCCATCGACCCCAGTGCACTGACCACTGCAACAAACAACCAGCAACTGGAAGCAAATCAAAATCAAAAGCAAATCAATTACAGAAGACACAGTACAGCAGCACCTCACAGGAAGCACCAAAGTACTGCACATGTCACGAGAACAGGAAGAAAATGTCTGCAAATCAACTTCCCAGTTTGGGGAACATACCCACAGCGACAACGTCTATAAACAGTAAAAGGGCAATTATGGAAAAGGGTGGGAATAGGCTAGAGAGTGTCATATGGAGACTGAGAACATGGCTGAGATACTAAATGAGAATGCGACAACAATTCATTTGAGAAGAGAATGATTCTGATGAATCAGTCGAGGAGGAGGCAGTAGTGATACAGAATAGAATGAAACTAGAGAGGGCTTGTAATTAAAAAGTTAGCAACTTTCAAAACTGAAAGGCCAGCTGTTGGGATGAGGTGCTTCCTGTATTATTTGAAGAAAGGCTGGATGGTAATTCTCCTCTCACATCAGAGTGGTGACAGATAACCGTTGATTTGCAAATGTTCCATTTCTGTTCAAGAAAAGAAGGATACGTTACTGGTGGAAAATATTTACAGGCAATGGCCTGCATTTTTCCGTCCCTCCAGGAACATAGCAATTAGCGATGAACAATAAATCTTGGCCGAACTAATGACGTCCACATCCTGTGAATGAGTTTAAAAGGGCCTGGAGACCCATTGACTCCTGTCTATGCTATCTGTACTCCTCACAGCTTCGTATACCTCAACCATGTCTCCTTCAGCCTTCCCTATTCCAAGGAAAATAACCCGAACCTCTCAAACATCTCCTTGGAGCTACAATTCTCCAGCCCTGGCAACATTCTGGAGTATTATTTTCGCACTCTCTCCAGAGCAATTGCTCACATACTCCCACTCACCTTCACTCCTCACTTACATCAAGCCCCCAGGTCCTCTACTATATACACGTCTCTCACCCTGTTACACCCCCTCAATACTATCACCCTCCACCCACCCCACCACAAACCATCTACCCTATACCCCCAATCCATCACCATGGGCCAGCCCTGCCCCATTCACCTCATCCAATAACACCGGCTCCATAAACACCCATATACCCCAAATCTCCAGCCCATACACCTCTCTCTGCATATTCCCTTTTCCCTCATCCTCATACGCCGAGCCCCATATTTCCACTTACCTCATCCCATTCCTCAAAATACTCCAAGCCCCATAACTCTCATTACTCCTGTAGTTACATACAACATTTTTCAATAATTCTCAGTTCCACAGAACCCCAGAACACACTAGATTGATAAACCCAGACAAGTCCCTCATTTAAACTTGTCAGGTGGGGGTGGGGGTGGGAGTGGGACCCAGGGAGATAGTGAGGAAAGAGATCAGTCTGAGACTGGTACAGTTGAGAACAGAAGTGAGTGAAACAGTCAGGGCCAAGGTATGACTTATAAATTAAATTGCATTTATTTCAATGCAAGGGGCCTAACAGGGAAGGCAGATGAACTCAGGCATGGTTAGGAACATGGGACTGGGATATCATAGCAATTGCAGAAACATGGCTCAGGGATGGGCAGGACTGGTAGCTTAATGTTCCAGGATACAAATGCTACAGGAAGGATAGCAAGGGAGGCAAGAGAGGAGGGGGAGTGGCATTTTTGATAAGGGATGGATTACAGCTGTAAAGAGGGAGAATATTCCCGGAAATACATCCAGGGACGTTATTTGGGTGGAACTGAGAAATAAGAAAGGGATGATCACCTTATTGGAATTGTATGATAGACCCCCTAATAGTCAGAGGGAAATTGAGAAGCAAACTTGTAAGGAGATATCAGCTATCTGTAAGAATAATAAGGTAGTTAGGGTAGGGGATATTAACTTTCCAAATATCAACTGGGACTGCCATTGTGTTAAAAGTTTAGATGTAGAAGAATTTCTTAGGTGTGTACAAGACAATTTTCTGATTCAGTATGT
>NW_025200004.1:0-6277 GCF_004010195.1 Chiloscyllium plagiosum | reverse complement strand
GTACAGTGACAGCACTATTAATGGCAAGGAAATGGCAAGTATATGTTTGTTTCCGAGCAGTGCATGTAAATCCCTTCACATATACATTGGCAGACAACAATACTCTTCTCTTTGCCATCTGGCAGATAAATAGAGGTTAGAATAATTACCTGGAATGATTCGGTCTCAGAGAACCATCCTGTAATATCACATCTCTCATTTGAACATCAGTGTTCTAAACTAACAGATACCAACACAGAAAATTGAGGCAAATGATCACCTTGTTCAGTAACTGGTACTGTGATGGTCTAAGTTACACTATCATCATTCGGTCGATATATGGCCACCACCACAATTTAAATATACTTGGTAAATGTGGTACATGAAAATTCAATAACTTGTTAATTCAACAAGTGGATGTTTAGTTAAGCATTAGTTTAGGCAATTGAATTATTTGATACATTTCAGGACCTACAGCCTTGCAAAATGATATCAGTGAAAGGGTGCTTGCAGGTATTTTCCAATTAACCTGTTCAGAGATGTACTGTACAACTCGAGAACAGACATCAATGAAACCAGCTCCCCAGTCGGAGAGGAACGTATAGTACGAGCGATTATTTCTGTAGAAAGCTGTATCAACAACATAGTGACAAAGAAATAAGAACATTTACACAATTACAATAACTGTAACTGCTTACCCGGAATACCAATAGAAGCAAGGGCTGTGTAATATATCTTGCTGATACTGTAAAATGTTAGACACATTTTCTATGTGAAGTGAACTGTCCCTTTGTTCAGCAGGCGAACACGCTGAATACAAGTCTGAAGTGGCAAATTCCCAGAGTCGCTAGTTTATACTGCGAAGTCTCTGTGGGAATATGAACTTGCCAGTTTCACCTTTTTTAAAAAATAATCATACTTTGCACAAATAGATTACGACATTCAAGAAGTTATTTTTGTGAAATCATATGTTTTTCTGAGTTTCAATGTGATTACTCCAAAGGCATGGACTTTGTAAACTAATGAGCTTTTAATTTTCCAATTGGGTTCAGACAGCTACAGTAGATTTTCCAAATAATACAAGTGCTCAGATGATGCCATCACCTTCAACTGGTCATTTCAGTGTTCCACCAATATCCTGCATTAGATTGCAACCATTGAATAGTGGAATATCTGCTTAGGAGTTATGAGATATGATTCGTCACTTTGGTGCTATTCAATACTTAAATCACAGAGCAATGAGCGTAACTTTCAAGACTGTTCTGCTAATTTTTGGCATGTAGTTGTCTTTACACACAATGGATTCTAAATGATTGCTTCTTCAGACACTGTAAACACTACCCTAAATATCGGAGATATAGGCACAGTGGTTGGGTTGAATCATTAATTGATTAAGTAATTGAATTCTGGGAGATGCATAGCTTCTGTCATAGTGTGTCACAAAACTAGTAGTTGTTTTTGTCAAGGATACTGTGTTCTTGCCTTTTTTCAGAGAGGTCGTAAAAACAGTCCAGGCTCTGAAACGATTGGTTTGGTACAGGGATGAAAAAGGCATTGAGAGGCCTTCTTGTTCATACGTGAACAAATGAGACTTTAGACGTAAGCTTTTATGTTTTAGAAGTGACCTGTATAATGAAAGAAGAGTGGTCGGTCATTAAAGCTGAAGTCTTGTTTGAGTTATTCGGTTCAGCAGTAGGCTGTGAGGAAACAGGCTGCTCGACTCTCATTTTTCTGCCCTTCCAAATTCGACCTGCAAGCCTCTGTTTCAATTTTACTCTATTTTTAAGGGGTTTGTTTACAGGGACTATTGTGTACTTTTGGAACAGCATATTTATGTCTAGTTTGGATAGCATGAGTTCTGTGGGTATTCTATATTCTGTTATTTGTGGTTCATTGCATAATTTGGTGAACAAATGTTTGTCTGTTTAAAAACCTGCTAATCAACTAAGCTAACCAACTCTTGGTAATTTTCACTGTATACGTACCGAAGCAAATAACAAAGCTATGAGTTGGGCTGCCTCCTTAAGAATGTATTGAGTGGTCTGGCCTAGTCCATAACAGATTGGGGGCTGTTTGCGGGATTTAAGCAGAGACGTAGTTGCTACTGATTGGGACAAGCGAGATTTTTTGGGCTTTTTGCAATCAGAGGCGCACCAAATGAATCGACAAATGTCACTCTTTTTCAGACAAGTTTTGTGCATGGAGTACGAGGATGCTAAAATTGATTAAGAAGAAACTTATAAGTCGGAATTCAGAGACCACAGATTTCGACTATGTGTCAAATTTTTGAGAACGACGAAATAGAGTTGGGGAATTGGTTAGCGAGCATTTAAAAAGTATAGCAGCGTTATAAAACAGGAAGCGGACAAATGATCAAAATTTGCAGTTTTGTCATTGGGGATAAGGTTAGTTCCAGTAATAGGTGAACCCTGAAACTCGAGGTTTAGTGGACCTTGTCAAATAGAGAGGAAATTGAGCGAGGTGAACTACTTGGCAAGAATTCCAGACAGGAAGAAATCTCCGAGTGTGTCATGTAGATATGCTCAAAAGGTATGTTAAAACATAGAACATTACAGCGCAGTACAGACCCTTCTTGCATCGACCTGTGAAATCAATGTGAAGCCCAGCTAACTTACGCTATTCCATTCTCGTCCATATGCCGATGCAATGACCATTTAAGTGTCCTTAAAGTTGGCAAATCTACTACTGTTTTGGCAGGGAAAGAAAGCAAGAGGAGAAGGTGTTATTGATTACAGCCCTGAAGGAAGATCAAAGTTTACAGGATTCCAAATTGAATATTTCTCAAATCAAATTGGACAATGAGGAAGTTGTCAAAAATTGGGATAAATAAATCACCTACCAAAAGAAAATCGAAATGACCTGAAAGAGTCATGAATATCAGATGGGGAGATATGCAGAAATAAACTGGTCAGTATGAACTTGATTATGCATAATGTAGATATAGGGGATGCTGTTCAGATTGAGCAACAGCCTTAAAGGCATAACCCTCCAAAGTTGGCACAGGTTCAGAAGAAGATAGAACGCATGCTCCAAAATGGCACAATTGAAGTGAGTTACAGTGTCTGGAGCTCACCCATAGTCATGATGCCAAAGCCAGATGGTACCCAACGGTTACATGTGGACTATCAAAACATCAATGCTGTTACAAAATCTGATGCATATCCAATTCAGAGGTTGGAGGACTGTGTCGAAAAGATGGAACAAGCAACTTGCAATTCTAAGTTGGACTTGCTCAAAGGCTACTGGAAAGTACATCTGTCAGAGAGATAAAGGCAGTTTCGGCATTCATAATGCCAAATGTACTATCTCAGTTTAAAGTCACGTCACTTGGTATGAAAAACGCTGCAGTCACATTTCAGAGACTGACTAATAAGGTCATTGCCGGGTTACCCAACTGTGTGGCGCACATTGATGACCTGGCGATTTTTTAGTCATTCATGGCAGGAATATTTACAGTATTTATTGGACTTGTTCAATCGACTTCAGAGGGCACGTTTGGTGGTAAAGCTGGTTAAAAGTGAATTTGGCAAAACCAAAATCACCTTACTGCACCATCTTATCAGACACGGACAAATGGCCCCACGGTATGCGAAAAAGGAAGTAATTGGGGAATTTCCCAAACCATCAACGAAAAGAGCAGTACTACTGTTCTTGGGATTGAGTGGACTTTACCGAAAGTTTGTGCCGAACTTTAGCAGTGCGGCTGCTCCACTCACAGAATTGTTAATAATGGGCACGAAGTTTCAGTGGACAGGGTCTGTCAAAAGGCTGGAACTGACAACCGGAAGCGGCAGATTCAAACCACTTGAAATGCCGGAGGAAAGGTCACGGAAGCGCTTCACAGGAGGCTCCCAAGCACTGAGGATATCACCTAGACAGGGGATGAAACGTCTGCAACACAAATTCCCAGCTCGGCGAACAGAACCACAACAGATTTACTCAATGTTTAAGGGGTTTGTTTATTGGAACTGTTGCGTATTTTCGGAACAGCATAATTCCTCTAGTTTGGATAGACTAAGTTATGTTGGCATTTCATATTCTGTACTTTGTGTTTCATTCTGTAATTTTGTGAATAAATTCTTGGCTGTTGGAAAACCTGGTAATCAACCACGCTAAATTACTGAGTAATTTTCACTGTAAACTTACCAAAATAAATAGCAAAATTGCGGTCTGCACTGCTTGCTTTCGAATGTGTTGAATTGCTTGGCGGAGTCAAGAAGAAGTGATCCTTCTACAATCCATAAGAGCATAAGATATTGCAACAGAAGCGGGTCATTCAGCCGTTCTGGGCTGGACCTTAAGAGTGTAAATCACAAACTTTCACCTGAAGGTTTAACTGCGTCTGTTAGGCGAAGAACGAAGGTAGTTTCTTTTTGATCAAGAGATTGCAAAACTAAATTTATAGACTGTCTGCACTCAGTGCAACAGGAGAAATTAATATTCTGACATGACAGCCAACTGTCTTCAGGAATGAACACTGTGTCTAACAACTTTACATCCTAACCTCTGACTTCACCTTGTTTTGTCAGTTGTTTTTCTTTAATTCGTTGATTCTTCCAATATGTATATGTTTTTCAGTCTGACAAAGTGCCTGCAGTGAACACCATTGACCAACAATGTTTTAAGACAGCAGGAGAGGCGATGGTCCAGCGGTATTGTCAATGGACTGTTAAGTTAAAGACACAGGATTGGTTCTGGCTTTGAATACCCAAATAGCAGCATGTGGAACTTGAATTGAATTCAACAAAACTTTTGATAAGAGTCAAATGATTATCACGAATCCATTGTCGATTGTTGGAAAAATCCATCTGGTTCACTCCTGTCCTTGGTTTGACTGATGCGGAATTTCTCTTGCATTCGCCCTTCTACAATTTATAAGATCAGGCAGGCCTGATGTCGCCTGCATAGGACTGTAGACGCACAGAAATCTGTTTGACACTGAACTGCCTTCTGGCACAATTTAGGAATGGCCAATAAATGCTAGTGTAGCCAGTGATGCTCTCCTCCTGTGAATACTGCTTGAATTGTGTTGTAGAGCTGCTTGAGAAATTCTTTTCTTTGCTCGAACACTGTAATACAGAAGCTGAAGCTGATATTGACCACCAAAACAACTGGCACTTACGCTGGATTATATTTTCTCCAAAGCAATACAAAAATATACTAATTCAGAACCTGAACGTAGGAATTCTAGAATTACAGAGTCATGCAGAACACAAGAGGCCCTTCGGCCCATCGTGCTTGCTCCGCCAAAATTAGACTAAATCGACATCAGTCTCACTTTTCCGCTCTAGGCTCTTAACCTTGATAGTTAAGGCATTTCATATGCTCATTCAAGTCGTTTTTAAAGGTCGTCATGCTTCCTGTCTCAACTACGTTCCCACACAGTTCAGTGCAAACTCCCGCCATCCTCCAGGTGAGATTTCTCCTCATGTATCTTCTAAAACTCCTGCCTTTCAGCTTAAACTAATTCCCCTCGACATTAGCCCTTCGACTAAGGGGAACCGTTGCTGTCTGTTCACCCTATCCATGCACCCCATACTCCTATATATCTCAATCGCTGCTCTAACAAATGCAACCTGAGTTCTGAAGTCTCTCCCGCCATGGGTAAATCGATGCAGGCCAAACAACTTGCTGGTACATCTCCTTTACTCTCCCTCCAGTGCAGTCAATCCTTCTTCTGGTGAAGTGACCAGAACGGCACATAATATTGCTGCCTGACCTGTTGTGATTTTCCAGCACCACACCCGCGCATCTGATCATTTATTCTATTTCTATCTTTAAGTTAAAACATGTTTTCCTTATTGTTAACCATCAAGTAAATATTTGGGTCATCTGCACACTTATAATTCCCAAGTTCCCCTCTTGTCCTACTGCTCCCCCACAATACACATGCACAAGCACGTGCATGCACTCAGACACATTTACACGACATGTGCAACACATATTCTCGTAAATTATTCTTCTAAATTTCTGCATAATACCTCTGCTTGCATTAGAAAGCAATTTACGCCGCTCATCCACAGTTCTTTCAAACTTCCCAATGAGCAAATGCACTAACCAATCTCGATCAGATACAAACTTGCGAAAGTAACTTTAAACTGGATGGTGATACCAGTGTTCGCAGTGAATGCAAAGTGACGCAATAGACCACTCCAATTAGTCAGAGCAGCACGCTGGTTCAGTGGTTAGCTCTGCAGCACCAATTCTGAGGTAAATATGTGGTTGTGGAGATTTGTTCTGTGTGTGTGCGGGGCGGGGGTTGTGTGCGGGGGGAGGT
>NW_025200003.1:5291-6277 GCF_004010195.1 Chiloscyllium plagiosum | reverse complement strand
TGTACAGAGTCAGGGTTTATTCAGCAGGGTAAGAGTCACTCACTGCGTAACTGTGCAGAGTCAGTGTTTATTCAGCAGGGTAAGGGTCACTCACTGTGTAACTGTACAGAGTCAGTGTTTATTCAGCAGGATAAGGGTTACTCTCTGTGTAACTGTGCAGAGTCAGTGTTTATTTAGCAGGGTAAGGGTCACTCACTGCGTAAATGCACAGAGTCAATGTTTATGGAACAAGGTAAGGGTCACTCGCTGTGTAACTATACACAGTCAGTGTTCATTCAGCAGGGTAAGGGATACTCACTGTCTAACCGTACAGAGTCAGTATTTATTGAGCCGGGTAAGGGTCACTCACTGCGTAACAGTACACAGTCAGTGTTAATCCAGCAGGGTTAGGGTCACTCACTGTGTAACTGTCCAGAGTCTGTGTTTATTGAACAAGGAAAGAGTCACTCGCTGTGTAACCGTACAGAGTTAGTGTTTATTCAGCAGGGTAAGGGTCACTCACTGTGTAACCGTACAGAGTCAGTGTTTATTTAGCAGGGTAAGGGTCACTCACTGTGTAACCGTACAGAGTCAGTGTTTATTCAGCAGGGTAAGGGTCACTCACTGTGTAACTGTACAGAGTCAGTGTTTATTCAGCAGGGTAAGGGTCACTCGCTTGGTAACTGTACAGAGTCAGTGTTTATTCAGCAGGATAAGGGTCACTTGCTGTGTAACTGCACTGAGTCAGTGTTTATTCAGCAGGGCAAAGGTCACTCGCTGTATAACCTTACACAGTCAGTGTTTACTCAGCATGAAAATGTGTTGCTGGAAAAGCGCAGCAGGTCAGGCAGCATCCAGGGAACAGGAGAATCGACGTTTCGGGCATAAGCCCTTCTTCAGGAATGAGGAAAGTTTGTCCAGCAGGCTAAGATAAAAGGTAGGGAGGAGGGACTTGGGGGAGGGGTGTTGATAGGTGGAAAGAGGTCAAGGTGAGGGTGATAGGTCAG
>NW_025200003.1:3436-4472 GCF_004010195.1 Chiloscyllium plagiosum | reverse complement strand
TGGGAGGAGGTGTAGTCTAGGTAGCTGTGGGAGTCGGTCGGTTTGTAGTAGATGTCCGTGTTGATTCGGTCGCCTGAGATAGAAATAGAAAGGTCGAGGAAGGGGAGGGAGGAATCTGAGACTGTCCAGGTGAATTTGAGGTCGGGGAGGAAGGTGTTGGTGAAGTGGATGAACTGTTCAACCTCCTCGTGGGAGCACGAGGCAGCGCCGAGGGTCACTCACTTGTGTAACCGTACAGAGTCAGTGTTTATTCAGCAGCTTAAGGGTCAGTCACTGTGTAACTGAACAGTGTCAGTGTTTATGCAGCTGCGTTAGGATCACTCGCTGTGTAACTGTACAGAGTCAGTGTTTATTCAGCAGGGTAAGGGACACTCGCTGTATAACTGTACAGAGTCAGTGTTTATTCAGCAGGGTAAGGGTCACTCACTGTGTAACCGAACAGAGTCAGTGTATATTCAGCTGGGTAAGGGTCACTCACTGTGTAACCGTACAGAGTCAGTGTTTATTCAGCTGGGTAACGGTCACTCACAGTGTAACCGTACAGAGTCAGTGTTTATTCAGCTGGGTAACGGTCACTCACTGTGTAACCGTACAGAGTCAGGGTTTATTCAGCAGGGCAAGGGTCACTCGCTGTGTAACTGTACAGAGTCTGTGTATATTCAGCAGGGTAAGGGTCACTCACTGTGTAACTGTACAGTCAGTGTTTATTCAGCAGGGTAAGGGACACTCACTGTGTAATTTTACAAAATCAGTGTTTATTCAGCAGGGAAAGTATCACTCACTGTGTATCTGTACAGAGTCAGTGTTTATTCAGCAGGGTAAGGGTCACTCACTACGTAACTGTACAGATTCAGTACTTATTCAGCAGGGTAAGGGTCACTCACTGTGTAACTGTACAGAGTCAGTATTTATTCAGCAGGGTATGGGTCACTCACTGTGAAACCTTAAACAATCAGCGTTTATTTAGCAGGGTAAGGGTCACTCACTGTGTAACTGTACAGAGTCAGTGTTTATTCAGCAGAGTAAGGGTCACTCA
>NW_025200003.1:0-2115 GCF_004010195.1 Chiloscyllium plagiosum | reverse complement strand
GCAGGGTAAGGGTCACTCACTGTGTAACTGTTCAGAGTCAGTGTTTAAGCAGGGTAAGGGTCACTCATGTGTAACTGTACAGATTCAGTGTTTATTCAGCAGGGTAAGGGACACTCACTGTGTAATTTTACAGAATCAGTGTTTATTCAGCTGGGTAAGGGTCACTCACTGTGTAACTGTACAGAGTCAGTGTTTATTCCGCAGGGTAAGGGTCACTCACTGTGTAACTGTACAACGTCAGTGTTTATTCCGCAGGGTAGGGGTCACTCGCTGTGTAACTCTACAGAGTCAGTGTTTATTCAGCAGGGTAAGGGTCACTTACTGTGTAACCTTAAACAGTCAGCGTTTATTCAGCAGGGTAAGGGCCACTCACTGTGTAACCTTAAACAGTCAGTGTTTATTCAGCAGGGTAAGGGTCACTCGCTGTGTAACTGGACAGAGTCAGTGTTTATTCCGCAGGGTAGGGCTCACTCGCTGTGTAACTCTACAGAGCCTGTGTTTATTCAGCAGGTTAAGGGTCACTCGCTGTGTAACTGGACAGAGTCAGTGTTAATTCAGCATGTCTGAAAATATGTTTTTGGAAAAGCGCAGCAGGTCAGGCAGCATCCAAGGAACAGGAGAATCGACATTTCGGGCAAGAGCCCTTCTTCAGGATCACTCGCTGTGTAACTGTACAGAGTCAGTGGTTATTCAGCAGGGAAAGGATCACTCACTGTGTAACTGTACAGAGTCAGTGTTTATTCAGCAGGGTAAGGGTCACTCACTGTGTAAGTGTACAGAGTCAGTGTTTATTAAGCAGGGTAAGGGTCACTCATGTGTAACTGTACAGATTCAGTGTTTATTCAGCAGGGTAAGGGTCACTCACTGTGTAACTGTACAGAGTCAGTGTTTATTCAGCAGGGTAAGGGACACTCACTGTGTAATTTTACAGAATCAGTGTTTATTCAGCAGGGAAAGTATCACTCACTGTGTAACTGTACAGAGTCAGTGTTTATTCAGCAGGGTAAGGGTCACTCACTGTGTAACTGTACAGAGTCAGTGTTTATGCAGCTGCGTTAGGGTCAATCACTTTGTAACTGTACAGAGTCAGTCTTTATTCAGCAGGGTAAGGATCACTCTCTGTGTAACTGTACAGAGTCTGTCTATATTCAGCAGGGTAAGGGTCACTTACTGTGTAACTCTACAGAGCCAGTGTTTATTCAGCAGGGTAAGGGTCACTCACTGTGTAACTATCCAGAGTTTGTGTTTATTAAACAAGGTAAGGGTCACTCACTGTGTAACTGTACAGAGACAGTGTTTATTCAGCAGGGTAAGGGTCACTCACTGTGTAACTGGACAGAGTCAGTGTTTATTCAGCAGGGTAAGGGTCACTCACTGTGTAACTGCACAGAGTCAGGGTTTATTCAGCAGGGTAAGAGTCACTCACTGTGTAACCGTATGGAGTCACTGTTTATTCAGCAGGGTAAGGGTAACTCGCTTTGTAACTGTACAGAGTCAGGGTTTATTCAGCAGGGTAAGGGTCACTTACTGTGTAACCGTACAGAGTCAGTGTTTATTCAGCAGGGTAAGGGTCACTCACTGCGTAACTGTACAGAGTCAGTGTTTATTCAGCAGGGTAAGGGTAACTCGCTTTGTAACTGTACAGAGTCAGTGTTTATTCAGCAGGTTAAGGGTCACTCGCTGTGTAACTGGACAGAGTCAGTGTTACATCAGCAAGGTAAGGGTCACTCACTGCGTAACTGGACAGAGTCAGTGTTAATTCAGCATGCCTGAAAATGTGTCTTTGGAAAAGCGCAGCAGGTCAGGCAGCATCCAAGGAACAGGAGAATCGACGTTTCGGGCAAGAGCCCTTCTTCAGGATCACTCTCTGTGTAACTGTACAGAGTCTGTCTATATTCAGCAGGGTAAGGGTCACTGACTGTGTAACTCTACAGAGCAAGTGTTTATTCAGCAGGGTAAGGGTCACTCACTGTGTAACTATCCAGAGTTTGTGTTTATTAAACAAGGTAAGGGTCACTCGCTGTGTAACTGTACCACAGTCAATGTTTATTCCGCAGGGTAAGGGTCACTCACTCTGTAACTGGACAGAGTCAGTGTTTATTCAGCAGGGTAAGG
>NW_025200002.1:5292-6275 GCF_004010195.1 Chiloscyllium plagiosum | reverse complement strand
GTTAGAAATTTTCCGACAGTTTTCAAAGAATTCCAAATGTATCGAAAAGTGAGGGCTCTGGTTCATGCATGTCTTAGCTGATGTCCGACTCTCATTGCAGATTTGATTCAGTTAGCAAGCTATGGCCCGGTTGAAGGCTTAAAAAGTCAACATAGTCGTAGCTCCTGAGGGAGTAGAATTGATCGTTAATTACTCTTGAGTGCAAGGTGTTTAGAAAAGATAGGAAAACAAGGAAAGGAGGTTTATTGGTGGCATTGGTTGAGGAGAATATTGAAATGATGAAAGAGAACACTGTAGTAGATTCAAAGACAAAATTGGGTCAAAGATAAATATTAAGAAGTGTTCAATTGCACTGAGCAGTGTCGTTCATAGATCATCTGTTCTGGAAAGTTAGTCGCTGAACAAATCGGGATCACACTTCATATTGAAAAAGTATATGATATCATTTTGCACCATCATTGATAAACGTTACGCATATAGTGGCATCTTATTTAGACGTGACTGACTATATTTCCACATATTTGCATACAGGAAATTTATTATAAGTCCACATTTCAGAGACATGGATTTGCTTCCTATTGATTCTCCCATGCTGATCAATAGTAAAATAATAGTGAGGAACATTTGATTATTTCTCCAAATAATACTGAAATGTTTGCCTTTGAGCGCTCTAATTTTGAAAACGTTGGCAATTCTTTCTCTCTCTTAATTTAAGTTTGTGTATTTCCACATATTTGCATACAGGAAATTTATTATAAGTCCACATTTCAGAGACATGGATTTGCTTCCTATTGATTCTCCCATGCTGATCAATAGTAAAATAATAGTCAGGAACATCTGATTATTTCTCCAAATAATTCTGAAATGTTGGCCTTTGAGCGCTCTAATTTTGAAAACGTTGGCAATTCTTTCTCTCTCTTAATTTAAGTTTGTGCGTTCATAACTTCTTCCGAGTATACATTGACTTATTCACCCATACTCCA
>NW_025200002.1:0-1396 GCF_004010195.1 Chiloscyllium plagiosum | reverse complement strand
CAGGCCGTTGTTATTTCGAAAAACGAACAAACATACCTTAAAGACACTCAAAGACTGTAGTGGACAGTTGCAAAATTTCACAAGGATTAAGTTAAAATCAAATAATCCTCATCGTGGTAATAAATCAGAATTCCATGTTTTAAATTGTGTCCACCTGCTTCCAGATTCATTAATGTGAGAACACAACTTAACTGCACCATCCTGTATATCTCTTCAAATATTTTGCAACTTTCGCTGAGATTATCTCTTATGTTTTGAAATTGTAAAAAAGCATAATGCCGGATTTGCCCAATTTCAACTCAGAGGACAAACACCCATCTATGGAGTCAATGGTAATGAACATTTGTGATATATACGGCAATAGTAGTTTTCCTAAATTGAGGATTACAAGTACCCATACTCGAACCTAGCTACCATACATTGGAAATAAGACTTCTTTCTCGTGCTCTAAAATTCATACGGCAATAGTAGTTTTCCTAAATTGAGGATTACAAGTACCCATACTCGAACCTAGCTACCATACATTGGAAATAAGACTTCTTTCTCGTGCTCTAAAATTCATCCACAGGGAAGGTTGTAATTCTAAAGCTGAGAAAACAGGTTTCTGCAACTGCTGCGAAATTTCAATGACTTATTAACAAGGACGTTGAGATGCATTTCTAGAATTCTGTACATCAGACTTACTGCATCAATCAGTTTTCAAACTGCCATATTCGAAGACATAATCTACATACATTTCCCACCTGACAGGTATAATAAAGTCAAATATTTGCTATTTATTAAATCATGAGGGACATGGATAGTGTGAGTCGACAAGGTAGTTTCTCGCTGGTGAGGGAGCCCAAAAGTAGAAATCATAGGTCTAATATTAAAGGGTAAAGATTTAAAAGGGACTTCAGGGCGACTTTTTCACTCATGTCTAGAAAGGGCTGCCAGAGGAAGTGGTGGTGACTGGTAAAACTGCATCATTCAATGGCGTCTTTATGGGTATATGAGTAACAAGTTTTAGAGGATGTGGACCAAATGTTGGCAAATGGGATCAGATCAGTTCAGGGTATTTGTCCAGCATGGTCAAATTGGAGCAAAGGGTCACTTTCCGTGCTGTATTGCTGTATGACTTGATGACTCTTGAACAACTGCAAAACGAATGCAAATGATTGCATCAAAACAGTTTCCAGTTACAAATCTTCGGTCAATCTTCCTCTCTTATGCTCACAAGTTCCTTACCCAATGTCAGAACTTAAGATTTTCATCCTTGCATCCATTCCTGTAAATCAATTCTGCATTCTTTCTTATTCTGATATCCTTTCTCTAATGTGCGCCCGTACTTCGGCACATAGCATGGATATTTCTGATAACATAATTCATGGAATAGTAAAACTCAGCTGCATATCCA
>NW_025200001.1:4946-6275 GCF_004010195.1 Chiloscyllium plagiosum | reverse complement strand
ATTTCCCTTTTCGGTTCATCGTAGCTCTTTTGAATCTGTCCTTAGTTAACCTTTTCTGACGTTTTGAATACTCCCAAAGCTCCCGAGCTTCACTAACCTTCACGGCATGAAATGTTTAGTCTGTATGCTCTCTGTAACCTCCTGGATGATTTTGCATCTTTATACAATTCATCTTCTTCAATTGAAATATATTTAGCACCTCCCTCTGTTTGCATTTGCCTCCGTTCTTCAGCTTTTCCAGACCTTCAATTTTTTTCCCCAAAGTTCTCTGTCCAACTCCTGTCTCAGACCTGCATAATTGCCTTTGCCCAACACTAAATAACTTGTATAGGGCTCTGTTTTCACTCGAGTATGTTGAGGTCACTGCTTCCAAGTGGATCGTAAACGACAAGGTCATTTGTCAACGTTTCAATGTTGCATAACATCAAATCTAAAAGTTGCCAATTCTATTGTTGGCTCCATGACATGTTGCTTTAAGATAGAATCCACCTTCCATTCTGAACATTCCTTCGAGGCGATCCTAACCATTTAATTAATCCTAACAATACATATGTTTAAATCGTCCATAATTGCCATTGCGCCTTTCTTACAAGCCCTCTTTATTTCCCCCTTGTTTGTTATGCCTTACTTTGTAAGTACTCTTCAGGGTCCTGTAAATTACTCCTGTTAAGGGATACGAGTAACTTGCTTTTATTTCCTCACAGACAGCTCAACTATTTTTTGTCTTTCGTGTCAATATCAATTCTCAATACTACCTTGATGATATTCTTCATCAATAAAGCAACTCCACTTCCTGTTCCTCCTTGTCTATCGTCTCAGAATGTTGCATTCTCTTGGATATTTAACTCCCAAATGTGAGCTTCCTGTCACCACGTTTCAGTAATCTCCGCAAGGGGATTTGTCACTTCACTCAAATATCTGTATCGGTGCTCATAAGCAAAAGCTGGGGTAGTTCCTACTTGGAGTACTGTGATCAGATGTGGGCAACTCACCTTGGGCAGGATATATCGAACTTGCAGGGAGAAAAATATACACATGTGCATTAATCAAAACTAGCCCTCTCACTGTTCAAATCCCATATGGCCATCCATTGGACAAGAGCCTTGAAAGTGGGCATCTCAATACTTCCTCAATGTTATGACGTTCGGACACATTGAAAGTGTACAGCATAGATAAATAACAATGTTTTCTGAACTTCATGGATCAGGCTTTTTAGGAAAGCACATCGAAATTCTTTCCTGTTTTCCTGCGAATTTGAAACGTTATGCTGCGACAGATGTGCTGTAAATCTTCAAAATATCACAAGGAAAAGACAGGGTATTCAGCGAT
>NW_025200001.1:0-4427 GCF_004010195.1 Chiloscyllium plagiosum | reverse complement strand
CTAGGAATCCTCCAACCACAAGGGATGAACTCGGGTTTCACCAGTTTCCTCATTTCCCCTCCCCCCACCTTGTCTCAGTCAAATCCATCGAATTCAGCACCGCCTTCCTAACCTGCAATCTTCTTCCCGACCTCTCCGCCCCCACCCCCGTCTGACCTATCACCCTCACCTTGACCTCTTTCCACCTATCACATTTCCCACGCCCTTCCCCCAAGTCCCTCCTCCCTATCTTTTATCTTAGCCTGCTGGACCAACTTTCCTCATTCCTGAACAAGGGCTCATGCCCGAAACGTCGATTCTCCTGTTCCCTAGATGCTGCCTGACCTGCTGCGCTTTTCCAGCAACACATTTCCATCTCTGATCTCCAGCATCTGCAGACCTCACTTTCTCCTAACAGCACTATCAACCAAGATGGCAAATTTCAGGGTTCTATGTACTTGTACACCAAGGCCTCTCTTCACATCCACAGAACCGAGAATCTTTCCATTCTTCCCAAAGTGAATCGCCCTCACCTTTATCTGCATTGAACTCTATGGAGTGGAAATGGAATGGAGTTTTCATGCTCTGAGATTATTGCACTCAAGTTTGAATCCTGAAGACTTCAGGGTCTCCAAGGGGAAAGCTGTGCCGATACACCAGCACTATGGACTATAGAATGTCGGATCATTTGTTTATTTTAAATCTGAGAGAATGATTGAAGTGTTATGCAATGTTTAAAGGGATGTCAGCCAAAGATACTTTTCTTTGGTATATGGAGTGAGGTCAAACTGTTGCAGAAACACATTAGTTATGTCAACACCTCTGGAGAGAAAACAGAGTTAATGTTTCGAGTGCAGTCACCATTCTTCAGAACTCTAAGCAGCTTGGAAAATTAGGCATATATGCTACTGATGGGTCGTTGGGTGCGGCTGTGGTGGGGGGAGGGGTGGAATGAGCGATCAGATAAGTAGTGTAGGAACTTAGAGAGACAGTGAAATAAAATGATAGGTCGGCAAAGGCAATGGTATTGGTAAGCCAGGCAAGAAAAGACACTGTACAGGCTATAATGGGGCATCTGAGTTTGTGACAATGAGTTGGCTGTGCTGAATGTTACCCATTTCATGTTCGTGCACGTCGTGTCCATACAAAGGAATGGAGTATTAACGCTCTGAGATTATTGAACTCGAATTTGAATCTTGAAGACTTCAGGGTCTCCAAGTGGACAGCTGTTTTTCGGATGTCTCAGCACTATGTACTATAGAGAAAATTAGCTTTGATAGAAAAAAGACTTTAAACAGGGTCTCTCTGATTGCTTCCTGGTTGGTTGACATCTTGTGGGTGTGAATAAAGTTTCGAGGAGAAAGTGAGGGCTGCAGATGCTGGAGATCAGAGCTGGAAATGTGTTGCTGGAAAAGCGCAGCATCGACGTTTCGGGCATAAGCCCTTCTTCAGGTTCTCCTGTTCTCCTGTTCCTTGGATGCTGCCTGACCTGCTGCGCTTTTCCAGCAACACATTTTCAGATCTTGTGGGTGTGCACGATATTGGCAGAACGCTTCAGTCCTCCAGTAATGTGCCGAACTCAGACACAATGCACGTTGTATGCCAGCCAGCCTGTGCTTCATGCAAGGAAGTTAGATTAACCTGAAGAAGTCAGAGTAAAGAGAGGAACTCCCTGATAAGCGAAAGAATCATTTCAGTAAGGCACGTGTAGTAGGGCTGTTGAAATGAATCCCCCTTTTTACCACACCATCCAATATACTGAATTATATGTTTGTCTGTTTGCCATCGAATCATTGAACGTAATACCAAAGGAAAAGCTCTTGAAGCAATGAGATTGCACTGGTCAAGAGCAAACACCTCAGTATTCTCATCCCATATTCCAGCAATCTTTTTCAAAAGACTTGTTTACCTTGGTATCTCAGGTCACATCTAATAGCATCTTCAATGTTTAAAGCGTTTCTGCCCTCACAGGCTCTGTTATGGAATTACAAAAGTAAGTAGATCAGATGAGGTCCCTCAGCCCAAAAATACTAAACTGCCAAGAAATACTGACTGCAATTCGACAGAGAAGGCTCTTGGACTACACAAAACTGCATTCTCAAAAGAAGAAACTGTATGTAAAACGATACTTGCCCCACTTTCCTGCACTAAGCCCATAATTATGAATGTTGTGACATTTCAAGTATTCATCTGAAATACTTTTTAAAAGGCTATTTGACTTGCTTTCGCAGCTACCCTGCTGTACAATGCGTTTCCAAACTGGAGGGATTCTATGATATTCTAAGACGTTTCAACTTTCCTGAGTAACGACTGAATTGCACGCACATTAACCCCGAAGTCTCCCTGCTCCTAAACATCCAGCGAAGTTTATCATTTAGTCTGTATTGCCTCTCTGTGTTCTGTCCATCAAAATGCATCGTCTCCCATACCTAGGCAATGCAATGTATCTGCGAGGTGTCCACCCATTCTGCCGACTGATGAGTATTCATTCCAAGATGGTCAGCGTAATCCTCATTACTCACTATTCTCCCTATCGTTTTATCATTTTCAAATCTGGAGAGTTTACCCTTCCACAAAAATCTGAAAATTGTATATAAACTCAAGAAAAGTGAAAACCTCTCAACACTGACCCATTGGGAACAGCACACTCAACTTGTCTTCAATCAGACAACTTCCCAACCATACCTAAGCTCCGTTTCCTATTCTTCAGCCAATTTCTAATCCATGTTGTTAAAAGCCCATCAATCTCAAACACTTTAAGTTATTAACCAGCGTGCCATGTGGCACTCCATCAAAAGCTTTCTGAAAATCCACATATACAGCATCCACAGCACGATCCCATTCACTGCTTCATTACTTCATCTGAAAACTCAATTAAGTTTGTCAGACACGACCTGCACTTAACAAAGCCATCTCCACTGTCTAGTGTTTACTTAACATTTTTTCCAGGTGGATTTTTAGCTGACTCCCATATGACGGTCTCCATCATTTTTCCTACTTTTGATATCATACTGCTAGGTCTGTACTTTACTGTGTTATTCTTCATTGTTTTTTGAAACAACTGCATGATATTTGTAATAGTCTAGCTTCTTGCGTTAATCCTGTGTTCTGGAAAATTTCTGTCAACATTTTCGTAATTTGCCCTATCACCTCTCTCAGGAATTGTGAAGCACCTCATTCGGTCCTGGCGACTTCTCGAACGAGAGTGCTGAGAGCCCTTATCGCACTGCATCCTCTTTATCTGTCAGGAGAATGGTCAGTTCCTCAACACCCACATTTTCCATAAGGCCATTGGCACCATCTTCTAAATAGACCAAGGCAATTACAAAATATTACTTTTCAACCTCTGCCATAACCATTCCTTGAGTGGGCAGCTTATCCTATTTGTTCCTTTTGACCCCACTCTGCCCTTCACGAATCTTTTGCAATTAACATACTTGTAAAAAGGTTCCTTTTATACAATCCCAGAGAAACCAGTTTTCAACCTCTGCCATAACCATTCCTTGAGTGGGCAGCTTATCCTACTTGTTCCTTTTGACCCCACTCTGCCCTTCACGAATCTTTTGCAATTAATATACTTGTAAAAGGTTCCTTTTATACAATCCCAGAGAAACCAGTTTACATTCCTGGCGTCCCTTTGCCTAAAAGATGAGAATCGTAACCCAGACAGTATTTCCGAGATTACTACGCCAGAGTGCTTGTGGTTAGCTTTACCCCAACCTCTGTCAGTGAATGATGAACAATGGCTCTCAGGTCTCATTGAGCCTCTGCTGCATTTCGAATCCATCACCATTCAGATAACATTTGGCTTCTTGTTTCAGTTCCCAGAGAACATATTCTTTCGTCTATCCATCCACAATAACCTGCATCTGCCATGGATATGTTCACTCACACAACTTGGCCAAATCACAACTAAGAATCTCTGCATGCTCCACAGCTCCCTCCCATCCAGTGTTATGATGCAGAAATACGTCGAGACGTTACTGTTGTTTTCCACGTCTAAATCCCTGATGTTTTGTGAATGGTTGAGCTCTAAGTTCTGATCTCTGCAGTTCCTACTCGACATGTATTGGGAAATCGACCCGTTGATTTATCATCTGAATATCCTCTTTGATAATTGTTCTTCATTCCTGCCAGAACATTTCCATTATTATGTTCACTTTAGGTTTAAAATGCAATCCCTTATTCTGGGCCAACTCGAAAGCTTCTGAAAGTCCACATTAACCACATCTACTCGCTCCCCCCTTATGAACTTTGCCATTTGGATCTTCACAGAACTGCAGTAGATATGCCGAACATGACTCACTGCTCCTTTCGTTATCCTGATTGTAAGTAGAGTTATGCAGAGCTCCATGCTCAAGTCCCTGCATCTGGACATAACGGCTCGACAGATAAAGTCAACAATACGTTATACCTTCTAAACCACTTCAGCAACCCGCATGCCTCCC
>NW_025200000.1:4576-6275 GCF_004010195.1 Chiloscyllium plagiosum | reverse complement strand
GATCTGTCCTGTTCAGTCACATGAAGTCCCAAGTTGGAAACTCACAGAAGCCCACATAGATTTCCCCCTGAACTAACTGCTGAGCTCCACAAGGGGTAATGTGTACAGTCATCCTGGCCCAGGAGGAGGGGATCGTGAGTTTCTAACCTGAACTGACAGTGACAGATTTTATAACTTGTATTAGAGGATACTACTGGTGGAAATTTAGATGGTAATCTCAGTAACTGTAATGCCAAACTCTGACAGAATTTCTCAATTCATCAGGACCTGGATATTCACATTGTGCGTGAGTATTGTGTTCCAGCTCAATCCCACTTACTGCAAACAAATCTCCTTTAAATCATCCCATTCTCTCAATAGTTCTCCCCACACCTTCAATGTGTCCTGTAATCCTTGTAAACTGAGCTAATGGGTGTAAGGTTTATTATTATAACGGGTAACTTTTGTAAACCCCTCTGTCACAGCTCCCCTCAATTTCTTTTGCTACAACGAGAACAATCTCAGTTTCTCCAAATCCCTGATTCCCCAATATCTGTTTGCTCTCTATAAGGTACACATCAGGATTGTGTTGGAACAGTGTCCAACTGTCTGCATCAGTGCAGCTCCCAGCAATATTAAAGAACGTGAACATCCTCCAGGACAAAGCACTGTGCCTGAGTGGTATCCCATCCACCACCTTCAGCATTCCCACTCTCCACCCCCGAGGTACAATGACATCACTGTGTAAGAGGCAAAGGTAGTATTGTCCTACCAGACCATAGGGCTGCTCTCTCATTAGGGAGAGATGACTGGTGGTGGTTTAACTGAAGGTTACCCCAGCCCAGGCAAAGGGAGAGGTTGAGAAGGAGAGTCCATCTATTGTAGATCGATATTATGTACTCAATGTTTCAGAAACAACTATATCGTACCAATGAATAATGGAAAAGAATATCCAAAACATGCTACTACAATCCCCCATTCCTTGAACCATCCTGGTAAATCTCCTATGCCCCCTCTCAGGGTCCCTGCCATCCTTCCCAATGTGTGGAGAATCTCTGGTTTGCACAGACCCAGCTGTTCTGTGTTCCTGTGGGTGATGTCAGCATCAAGCACCAGTTGCACTAAACCTCACTGTCCGTGAGGGTGGGTGACACAGAATTCACAATAGCATTTAAGACATATTTAGGTGCACACTTGTGATACCAAGACAGATGGTGTATTGGAAAATGGATCGGGATAGTTTGGTGATAGTTTTCTTTACTGGCACAGACTCAATGGCCCACAGAGCCTTTTTCTGTGCTGTAAACCTCAAGACACTTAATATAGGAATATGACAGGCCACGTTTGAAACCAGGTCAGACAAAATATAGTAGAATAGATGACACATGATTGGTCAATGTGTTTGGGAGGAAAGTGAGATGTAGAGGTTTAGGAGGAAATCCTGGAGCTGGATGCAGGAATCTCAAAGGCCCGTCATCAAGTGAGAAATAAAAAATGGGGTATCCTCAAGGCCGAAATCAAAGAAAGGCACATATAGCACAGCTTTGAGAGACTGGAGGGGATTAGAGTTAGGGAGGGGTCTGAGGCTGGAGAGGAATTATTAGAGATAAGGAAGATGTTCGCCGAGCTGGGAATTTGTGTTGAAGACGTTTCGTCCCCTGTCTAGGTGACATCCTCAGTGCTTGGGAGCTTCCTGTGAAGCACTTCTGTGATCTTTCCT
>NW_025200000.1:0-4555 GCF_004010195.1 Chiloscyllium plagiosum | reverse complement strand
CCCGAGCTACAAATCTTCTCACAAACTTTGAAGATAAGGAAGAGTTGTGAGACTGGGTGAGGTGACAGAGTTAGGGAGAGATGTGAAGAGGGAGGAATGCAGAGATAGCAAGAATTAGAGTCGTAATGTTATGTAGCATGGAAACCGACCCTGTGATCCAATCAATCCAAGTCAAACATAATTCCAAACTGAGTTAATCTCACCTGCATCCCCTTGCTCCACATGTATCCAAACATTTCCTATTAGGTCCCTGTCCAAGTGAGTTTCTCGTAGAATCACTGTGGTGTGGAAACTGGCCATTTAGAGTCAGAGTCATTGAGATGTACAACATGGAAACAGACCCTTCCGTCCAACCCATCCATGCTGACCAGATATCAAAAGCCAATCTAGTCCCACCTGCCAGCACGTGGCCCATATCCCCCCAATCGCTTCCTATTCATATATCCATCCAAATGCCTCTTAAATGTTGCAATTGTACCTGCTTCCACCACTTCCTCTGGCAGCTCATTCCATGCACGTACCACCCTCTGCGTGAAAAAGTTGCCACTTCGGTCTCTTTTATATCTTTACCCTGTCACCCTAAACCTATGCCCTCTAGTTCTGGACTCATTGCTGGAAGACTGGTGCCATTATTTGAGAACGGTGGTAAGGAAAAGCCAGCAAACTTTTGACCAGTGAGCCTGAAGTCAGTCGAAAATTGCTGGAAGGGCTTTTCAGGGGCAGGATGTACATGTAATTGGAAAGACAAGAATGATTAGCGATAGTCAGCATGGCTTTGTGTATGGAAATCACTAACTTGGACATCAGAAAGACGTTCAGCAAGGGTCCACATAACACACGGGTTAGGAAGTTCATCATCAAAGCATACAAGGATTAGGGGAGTTTTGAATACAAAATTGGCTGGAAGGTCAAAGAGTCATAGTGATATACAGCACAGAACCAGACCCTTCGGTCCAACCCGTCCATGCTGGTCTAGGTATCCCAACCCATTCTAGTCCCACCTGCCAGCACCTGGCCCATATCCCTCTAAACCCTTCCAATTCATGTTCCCACCGATAGAGGAACCTCAATTATGTAAACGAGTTGGGTGGGCACTAATTCATTCGGACAATCAATGATTCGGTGAATTGATTAAATGCCTTTCCTCTGGGGCTCGGAGTTTTCAAAGTCTGCTCCCCATTCAAGAGATTGCAGCAGCACACATCACGATTGCCCGCACACACACCGTCCCCAGCCTGACCCTCACTGCCATCCACACACCGTCCCCAGCCTGACCCTCACTGCCTCCCACACACCGCCCCCAGCCTGTCCCTCACTGCCATCCAACACCGCCCCCATCCTGACCCTCACTGCCGCCCGTACACCACCACCAGCCTGACGCTCATCGCCGTCCAACACCGCCCCCAGCTTGACCCTCACTGCCGGCCACAAACCAACCCCAGCCTGACCCTCACCATCGTCCAACACCACTCCCAGGCTGACACTCACTGCCACCCACACATTGCCCCACAGCCTGACACTCACTGCTGTCGACTCACCGCCCCAGCCTGACCCTGACTGCCGCTCACACAACACCCCCAGCCTGACCCTCAGCATCGTCGAACACCGCTCCCAGCCTGACCGTCAATGCCGCCCACACATTGCCCCACAGCCTGTCACTCACCGCCGTCCACTCACCGCCCCCAGCCTGACCCTCACCATCATCCAACACCGCTCCCAGCCTGACCCTCAATGCCGCCCACACATTGTCCCACAGCCTGACATTCACCGCCCCCAGCCTAACCATCACCAGCGTCTACACACTACCCCCAGCCTGACCCTTCCCACCGTCCGCACACCACCCCAGTCTGACTCTCACTGGAATCCACACTGCCTCCAGCCTGACGCTCACCGCCGTCCACACAACGCCCCCAAGACTGACCCTCAGGGCCATCCACACACCGCCCTCAGACTGACCTTCACTGCCGCCCACACAATGCTCCCAAGACTGACCCTCAGCGCTATCCACACACCGCCCCCAGCCTGACCCGCACCACCTTCCAAAGACCGCCCCCAGCCTGGAACTCACTGATCCCGACACGCTGCTCCCAGTCTGACCCTCACTGCCGTCCACACACCGGCCCCAGCCTGACCCAAGCCACTGTCCACAAACTGCCCCCTGCTTGACCCTCACAGCCACCCACACACCGCCCGCAGACTAACCCTCACCATCATCCACACACCGCCCCCAGCCTGTCTCTCACTGCCGTCCACACACCGCGCCAGACCCTCACTGCCGCCCATACACCGCTCCCAGCCTGACCCTCATTGCCATCCACACACTACCCCCAGGCTGACCCTCACTGCAACCCACACACCACCCCCAGACTGACCCTCAATGCCATTCACACACCGCCCCCAGCCTGACCCTCACTGCTGCCCAGACACCGTCCCCGGTTTGATCCTCACCGCCATCCACACACCGCCCCCAGACTGGCCCTTACTGCTCCGCCACACACCACCCCACAGCCTGGCCCTCACCGCCGCGGACGCACTGCCCCCAGCCGGACCCTCACCGCACCCAGCCTGACCTTACCACCCCTCACCACCACGAAAACACCGTCTCCAGTCTGATCCTTTCCGCCATCCACACACCACCCCCAGCCTGACCCTCACTGCCGTCTACACTCCACGCCCAGCCTGACCCTCACCGCTGTCCACACACTGCCCCCAGCCTGATCCTCACTCCTGCCCACACGCCGGCCCCAGCCTGACCCTCACCTCAGTCCACACACTGCCCCCAGCCTGATCCTCACCGGCATCCACACAACGCACCCAGCCTGACTCTCCACTCGGTCCACACATCGTCCCCAGCCTGACCATCACCGACGTCCACACACCACCCCCAGCCTGACCCTCACCGATGTCCACACAGCGCCCCTAGCCTGACCCTCACCACCATTCAACACTGCACCCAACCTGTCCCTCATCACTGTCCAACACCGCTCCCAGCCTGACCCCCACTGTTGCCAACAAACCGCCCGAGACTGGCCCTCAGTGCCATCCACACATCGCCCCAGCCTGATCCTCACCACTGTCCACACAACGTCAACAGCCTGACCCTCACCGCTATCCACACACCGCCACCTGCCTGACCTCATTGCCATCAACACACCGTTCCCAGCTTGACCCTCAATGCAGTCCACAACTACCCCACCTGACCCTCATCCGCCGTCCACACACCGTTTCTAGCCGGACTCTCACAGCCGTCCACACACCACCATCAGCCTGACCCTCACCACCATTTACACACTGCCCATAGCCTGAACCTCACCGCTGTCCACACAACGCACCCAGCCTGACTCTCCACTCGGGGACAAAGTGAGGTCTTCAGATGCTGGAGATCAAAGTTGAAACTTTATTGCTGGAACAGCACAGCAGGTCAGGCAGCATCCAGGGAACAGGAGATTCGACGTTTCGGGCACAGGCCCTTCTTCAGGAATGAGCAGAGAGTGTTCAGCAGGAGAAGATAAAAGGTAGGGAGGAGGGACTTGGAGGAGGGGCGTTGGAAATGTGATAGGTGGAAAGAGGTCAAGGGGGGACCCTCCAACCGCAGGGGATGAACTTGGGCTTCACCAGTTTCTTCATCCCCCCTCCCCCCACCTTGTCTCAGCCGAATCCCTCCCGCCCGGCACCGCCTTCCTGACCTGCAGTCTTCTTCTTGTCCTCTCCGCCTCCATCCTACTCCGACCTATCACCCTCACCTTGACCTCTTTCAACCTATCACATTTCCAACGCCCCTCCTCCAAGTGCCTCCTCCCTACCTTTTATCTTCTCCTGCTGAACACTCTCTGCTCATTCCTGAAGAAGGGCCTGTGCCCGAAGCGTCAAATCTCTTGTTCCCTGGATGCTGCCTGACCTGCTGTGCTGTTCCAGCAATAAAGTTTCAACAATGACTCTCCACTCGGTCCACACGCTATCCCCAGCCTGACCCTCACTGATGTCCACGCAGCTGCCCCAACCTGACCCTCACCTCCGCCCAACACCACCCCCAACCTGACCCTCACCGCCATTCAACACCGCACCCAGCCTGTCCCGCATCGCTGTCCAACACCGCCCCCAGCCTGACCCCCACTGCTGTCCACACACTGACCGAGACTGGCCCTCAGTGCCATCCACACACTGCCTCGAGCCTGACCCTCACGGCCGCCGAAGCACCGCCACAGGCTGATCCTCACCGCTGTCCACACACCGCCACCTGCCTGACCCTCAATGCCATGAACACACCGTTCCCAGCTTGACTCTAAATGCCGTGCACACCCACCCCACCTGACCCTCACAGACGTCCACACACCGTTTCCAGCCAGACCCTCACAGCCGTCCACACACCGCCAACAGCCTGACCCTCATAACCATCCACACACCGCCGCCTGCCTGACCCTCACTGCCGTCCTCACACTGCCCCAGCCTGATCCTCACTGCTTCCCACACACCGCCCTCAGCCTGACTGTCACCGTCCTGATACAACACCCCCACCCTGACCTTCACCGCCCCCAGCCTAACCCTCACCGCCGTC
>NW_025199999.1:0-6275 GCF_004010195.1 Chiloscyllium plagiosum | reverse complement strand
GCAGCATCCAAGGAACAGGAGAATCGACGTTTTGAGCATAAGCCCTTCCTGAATCTCCAGCATCTGCAGTTCTCACTCTCTCCTCCATTAAAATAGCAGACATTTATTTCATCATTTCTGATTAAGGTTCCTGCGAATAACCACGCAGGAGTCCTAACTTGGTGATGTTAATAGCTTGTACAGCTTTTTCCATGGAGTTCTCCAATCTTGGTGTCGGATATATATCCAATTCTGTGCCAGCGTTGACCTTCTAATAATCCACGCAAAATCGTTGAGTCCCGATCAGTTTGGGAAGTAAGGCGATCGGCGAACTCCACTCGCTCTGGCTTGATTCAATCCCCGTTGAGATTGGAATCCACCTCACTCAGGACGTGTCTGCCTTTGAAGGGGAATTCCGATTCGCATGTTCTTTTATCGGAGGAGAAACCCTACGTCTACATCATGAGCAATAGCATTAGTGTTTCCCATTTGATTCTGACATCTGCCCTCGCACTGAAGTAACAAAACGTTCTTGTGCATTCTTTGCTTCTGCGACAGATAGTCGACTAATCTACCCCACTAGTCAAGGGCTTTTTTTCAACTTATTTTGAGGCCCATCAAAATCCACACTTTATTAATTTGATTCCTCACTCTGCGGGGCAGTAACTAAAACATGTTTCTCCAGTTCTTTCTCTCACATATAATACGGTTTCAACAGGTGCTCGTGACATACCCAACACTGTTGTTTTTTTTTTGTAATCTGGCATCTTAACTAGATAGTTCACCTGTCTCATTTATTTTTCTCATTTTTATAGCGACCAAGAAACCATGCTTTGAAGGCATCTGCTAACACCGGTAAAAGCACTAAAACGTCATCCCCTTGGGTAAACGTTCGATTCTCAGATTTTTCATCTGCGACCTGTTTCATTGTGGGTTGCGCCCCCGCTCGGTACTGTTTAGCGAAATTACATACTCGATTTAATCGTTCCCTCAACTCCAAGACATAATCTAAGTGTGAGATCTCTGAATTTGCTACGGTCAATTTATATTTAATTAATTAGTAAGGTCCTCTCACTGCATGTCCGAATGTTAACTCGAAGGTTGCAAAGTGTGTCGATTCGTTTGGCGCATCTGCAATGGAAAACAATACGGATGGGATACCATTATCCCAATTATTCGGGTAATCCTGACAGTATGCTCTCAACATGGTCGTCAATGTCTGATAACACATTTCTAAACATCACTCAGGATGATATGCACTTGATTTAAAGTACTGTATATCTGAGCTATAACTTTTTGTCATTTTCTCCCAGTTCGTTCAGCATAAACTTTACACACACAGGCGAATTCGTTCGAGATCAGGTACTAACTCAATTCCCAGCCACTGCCTGGGCTGTGCAACGTCATGCTGCCCCTCGGCTTTTATTGGGGTTTCCTTTACGAACGTCATTAATGACACTGGCTTGCCTTCTTTTGCTGCATCTTTTCCCACAGTGCCTCTCTTTAACGACCAGAACTGTGACTTTTTGTGTCCGAATTTACCACAGTGGAATCAAGCCAGGCCTCTCATCTCCTTCGGCCCCTCATGGACTCTTTCTTTAACCTGTGGTAAACTCTGACCAGTGTTCGCTACTCTTGGCTTTATAGTGGAGGATCTCCTCCTGTTCCACCTTTCATCCCTCCCACGACAAGCTTCTGCCTGGAATCTCGTCTTATACACCAAAATGTATTCATCACTTCCTGAAAGTTCTGTTCCACCAGGTGAATTCTCACCATCTCTGGAAGTGAGTTTTTAACCTCCACCATCAGAATAGTCTTTCCTGTAACCTCATATGACCAATCTATCTTCAAGGCACGCGTTGATCCATCAAAATGACAATGTTCAATTGTTTCCAACTCAACATAAGTCTGACCTGGTTCCTTCTTTATGTTTCTCAACTGCTATCTGGGCACTTCTGGTATCAATTCATCAGCACTTCAAATAGTCTGTTTGACCTCTTTATAATCATTTTACCTCTCATCTGACAGCTCGCAAATATCTCCCAAGCTCTGCCTACCAGTGTAGTCTGTAATAGCATTACCCACATATCCTCTAATCACTTGAACTCCCTCGCCATTAGTTTTTTGAAATAAATAAGAAATTCAATATTTTTCTCATCAAAAATGTGGCAGAGGTTCGACATAGTTGTCTACATTACTACGTTCTATTTTTAAGTCCTCCCTGTTAATTTGACTTTGCTGACTAAGTGTCAAACTCTCATGTTCAAACTCTCTCTCTCTCTCTTTGTCTCTCCCTTTCTACTCTCTCTTTATCTCACCCTTTCTTCTATCTCTTTGCTCAGCTTTTCCTCTCGCCTTCAACTTTCTCTTTATCTTTCCCTTCCTTCTATATCTTTGCTCAGGCAAGCACCGTCTTTCTCTCTCTTTCCCTCTCTCTTTCTCTTTCTCTGACTGTCTATCTACTCTCTATCTTCCCATTTCTTCTTTTTCTCTTCCTTTGTTTATCTTCTAATTTAATTTCCCTCAGGTGTATTGCAATTTTTGTACCTCTACTGCACTTTCCTCGTTCTCTGACACACAAGTTTTTGAATAACTCCCTTACACTTCCTGCTTTTCTTTTCTCCTTGGTTAAACCCAAATCTACCTTAGTTTCTAATTCTTAAACTGTGGCTTGTTCTTTCCTTCTAAACATTCCCAGCAAATTTGAGAATCATATGTGAATCTCAGATGGTATTCAGCAATTTTAAGGGCTACTTCTCGCACTTCTAATTTAATCAACCACAAGTCACCAAAATTAAACAAATCGTCTCATCGGTGTTTTATTTTAAGATCTAGGACATTAACCTGTAAGTGTTTAAAACTATTGGGCTTTTTTCAAAACCCAAATCTATTCAAATCTGTCCAAATGTCTGTCAAAACCTGTTCAGAGCATGAATCCAAGAGCCAAAATCTACAAATTAGCCCCAAACTGTTATGACACGGCGTAAACCCCTCTGCTGATTTACACACACTACACAGGAATGGTTCATCCCGTGCTGTAATCTGTTCAAAATCGAAAGTCAACGAATTATCCTCCAAATCACTATTTAAACCAAAATTGAACAAGGTTAGTTGTTTTAAGTCATTAGGTAGTATTAACTAACAAGGCCTTCGTCTTAAACTTATCTTTTAACTCCCCGTGTACAATACGAGTCCGATTATTTTAAAAATCTGATTACGACTTGCTGAAAAATAATTAAGTTGAATAACCAGTCAGTGTGGCGAGTGTCATCAGTCGATTTTAATCTGCACCTTGTTAATCCCGGTCGGGTTCCATGTTTTTCTGTGCGAAATTCTTCTCCAGACAGATACCTCTCAGAGACCCCTTACTTGCAGCCGACATTTCATGGTCTTTTGGCAATTATCTTTGTCACGCTGACCATCTGTTCAAAATATCTGTTTACACTCCAAGTACCAGATCATTACTTATGTTTTAATATTATCAGAATACTCAATTGCAAAGTGATTGAAGTTTGGTGTCTTGGGGTATAATGTAAACTGATTGGACGAAACTGAATTTGTGTTTGTCTCAACATAATCCAGCTCCTCAAGCCGTTTCGAAGAAATGTTACAATGTTACCTTCTGCCGGACTTTTTGTGGTTCTTTCAGTCCTTGCTAGCTTTTCAACTCTCTTAAAGGAACAGTGCGCATTCACCTTCATAACACAAGTCTGAAGTGATTTTGACGTCCTGTATATCTGTCTGACAGTGTCAAAAATTCATCTCATGCATTCTGTGAATATTTTCAAAATATTTCGGTTACATATCTGAAGTGATTTTTGACGTCCTGTACATCTGTCTGACAGTGTAAACAATTCATCTCATGCATTCTGTGAATGATGATGTTATTTTCAAAATATTTCGGTTACATATGACGTTTGAATTAAGTTCCAGCTGACATCAAATGAAAACAAACAACCTTGCAAACTAGAAATTTGACACACATGCAAGGAGTGCTCGGTAAAATCAGCAACTGTGACTGTATCCATGCTTCAGATCTTTTCTTTACAAGGTACCAAGGAATATATTTTGATCCTGAAACCTTTAAACGTTTGGCAGCACTAAGAACAGGCTGGAAATGTAACGATGACCACGGCTCTAAATCGCAGTCTGAAGCAATTACTATTTACTCAGTCCAAACTATATGTTTTCAATAACATGGAAAAGTAATGTGCAGTGTTCTATTCACAATATCCTGTCCACAGAAAAAACCGTCCAAATCTGAACTGACTGATCACTGTGCAATACATCCTCTGTCAGGTCGAAGGATAGTGATAATAAATATTATATTAATTGCAATTCAGTTATAATTAGTAAATGTGATGGGTCGTACCAGATTATGCAAACAAGGTATACTCATAATTTTATTGCAGTATTCCGATTATATTCATTTAACATTATCCAAGGCCCTGATTTTCAATACATTTAGTGAGGCTTGGATTCTAGACTGAGGGGGATTTCAATTATATGAACCAATTACCAAACCTGATTTTTTTTTATACTCCCAGATGCCAAGAACATGACACACAATGATGCTTCAAGTATTTCTTGCTATTGCTCATTTCACAATCAATTTCAACGCTGTGTTCTTCACCAAGTCTCGATCTTGCATCGTGAAGAAAATGTGTGTTAATTTATCCTTTTGATATCTTGCCAGGCCATCTGAGATCATTAATGATTTCCGATCCGATGATAAGAGCTACCACGTTCTGTAATAACGCTCTACGTTCCATTGTAAACGGTGTGGAAGTGAGGACAATTGAATTCTAGATTATATATTTCCCTGGAAGATTTTCTTCAGCATTTAATTTCAGTTGTGTGTTTATAACTGTGCAGCCTGTGACAATGATTTACCTGAATTTAAGGCTATATCAACGGCTGAACAATGCATGTTCTTTCACAACTTTGCAGTCGTGACGTTTTCTGCTCACTGAGGAAGTTATTTTAATGCCCCATTCAGCCAACTGCATTTGTAACCGTTCTTGCAAACTGTGAACTACATGAAATAACACTCATTATTGTCTGCATTGTAACTGCACTGGCAAAAGCGCCTGTGTGTTCCCTGTTCAATTAAAATTGTCAGATAGGACGGAAAATAAATTAAACTCAGGAGGTGACATGGGCCCTCGGCTTGAGTTATAATATAGAGCACTGAAAACACTGAAACATTTAAAGCATGTTTAAGTCTGTTATGTAGGAGCAGACTTAGGGTATTCAATCCATTAAAGGAATATTAAGGAAATGTAAGGTACACACATCCTGAGGGAAATCTTGGTTCCACAGTATCATGAGGAAAGTGGAAGTTTCAGGTTGTAGGAACAAGGCTATTGAGTATTTATACAACAATTAGCAATTAGAGTTTGGGAGGTCTTTATCTTAGGAGTCATCGTTTGTTCGGTCAAGAAAAGTTGGGGCTCTGAAGTAGTCGACGTGGTTTGACTTTACTTGATGTATAAAAAGTATAACCACAGTGGGGAACTCACAGGTGACCTCAAAGCTATGGGTTGCTCCTCCCAGTCAAAAAATTCGGAGGAGAAATCCGCGAGTATTTATGGCGCTTGGGACGCAGCATGTGAGCAGTAAATGTCTCCAGTGCACTCTTCTGGACGAGTGAGCATTCGGAACGGGGGCGCAGGACGTTCGTGAGCCTCAGGGAGTTTTGGGTAAAGTGGATGGAGAGGAGAAGCGTGTCAAGAGTGCGTGGTGCTGGAAAAGCGCAGCAGGTCATGCAGCAATCGAGGAGCAGGACAAGTTTTGGGCAGGAGCCCTTCATCAGGAATGAGGCTGGGAGCCTCGGGTGTAGACAGATAAAATCGGGGTGGGGGGAAGGGGTAATGCAGCTGAGAGTGCAATAGATGGATGGAAGTGGGGTTGATGGTGATAGGTCAGATAGGACGGTGTAGCAGATAGGTGGGAATGAAGATTGACAGGAGAGATATGACTTATGGACGGTTCTGAGCTGTAATATCGGAACTGGGGTAAAATGGGGAATGGGAAATGAGAAAAATGGTGTAGTCCACATCAATGCCCTGGCGTTGAAGGTTCCCGAGGCTAAAGATGAGGCGTTGTTCCTTCAGGCGTGGAGCCGTGAGGGAGTGGCAATAGAGGTGTCCCAGGGCCTGTAAGTGGGAAGGAGAGTTGAAATGTTTGACCAGGGGGCGGTGCAGTTGATTGGTGCGGATGTCCCGGCGAAGATCTCTGAAGCACTCTGCCAGAAGGCGTCTAGTCTCCCCAGTGTAGAGGAGACCGCATTGTGA
>NW_025199998.1:4148-6273 GCF_004010195.1 Chiloscyllium plagiosum | reverse complement strand
GACCACATTGCTCCTTCTGTCACTCACTGACCACACTGCCCCCCTGGGTCACTCACTGACCACACTGCTATTCTCTGGGTCACTCACTGTCCACACTGCCTCCCTGGGTCACTCACTGACAAAACTGCTCCTACCTGGGTCACACAATGACCACATTGCTATTCTCTGGGTCACTCACTGTCTACACTGCCCCTAGGGCACTCACTGACCACACTGCTCCTCCCTGCGTCACTCACTGACCACACTGCTCACCCGGTCACTCACTGCCCACACTGCTCCCTGGTCACTCACTGACCACACTGCTCCTCCCTGGGTCACTCACTGACCTCACTGCTCCCCCCTGGTTATTCACTAACCACACTGCTCGGCCCGTCACTCACTGACCCCACTATCCCCCGGTCACTCACTGACCACTTTGCTCCTCCCTGGGTCACTTACTGACCTCACTGCTCCCCCCGCTCACTCACTGACCACACTGCTACCCCCGTCACTCACTGACCACACTGCTCCTCCTGGTCACTCACTGACCATACTGCTCCACCTGGTCACTCACTGACCACATTGCTCCCCCAGTCACTCACTGACCACACTACTCTCCCTGATCACTCACTGACCAAATTGTTCCCCAGTCACTCACTGACCACAGTGCTCACCCCTGGTCACTCAATGACCACACTGCTCCCGCCGGTCACTCACGGACCACACAGCTCCTCACGATCACTCACTGACTACAATGTTCCCCTCCGGTCACTCACTGACCAGACTACTCCCCACGGTAACTCACGGACCACACTGCTCCCTCGTCACTCACTGACTACAATGCTCCCCCCTTGTCACTCACGTACCACACTGCTCCCCACTTCACTCACTGACCACACTGCTCCCCCTGTCACTCACTGACCACACTGTCCCCTGGGTCACTCACTGACCACACTGCACTCCCCCTCACTCACTGACCACACTGCTCCCCCTGTCACTCACTGACCACACTGTCCCCTGGGTCACTCACTGACCACACTGCTCCTCCCTGGGTCACTCACTGACCACACTGCTCACCCGGTCACTCACTGACCACACTGCTCACCCTGTCACTCACTGACCACACTGCTCACCCGGTCACTCACTGCCCACACTGCTCCTCCTGTCCCTCACTGACCACACTGCTCCCTGGTCACTCACTGACCACACTGCTCCTCCCTGGGTCACTCACTGACCTCACTGCTCCCCCCTGGTTATTAACTGACCACACTGCTCGGCCTGTCACTCACTGACCTGTCACTCACTGACCACACTGCTCACCCGGTCACTCACTGCCCACACTGTTCCTCCTGTCCCTCACTGACCACACTGCTCCCTGGGTCACTCACTGACCTCACTGCTCCCCCCTGGTTATTCACTGACCACACTGCTCGGCCCGTCACTCACTGACCCCACTGATCCCCCGGTCACTCACTGACCACTCTGCTCCTCCCTGGCTCACTTACTGACCACACTGCTCCCTCGGTCATTCACTGACCACACTGCTACCCCCGTCACTTACTGACCACACTGCTCCTCCCTGGGTCCTGGGTCACTCACTGACCACACTGCTCCCTGTATCGCTCATTGACCACATTGCCCCCCCGGTCACTCACTGACCACCCTGCTCCCCCGGTCACTCACTGACTTCACTGCTCTTCTCTGGGTCACTCACTGTCCACACTGCCTCCCTGGGTCACTGACTGACCACACTGCTCCTCCCTGGGTCACTCACTGACCACACTGCTCTCCCCCTCACTTACTGACCACATTGCTCCCCCTGTCACTTACTGACCACACTGCCCCCCAGGCCCCCAGGTCACTCACTGACCACACTGCCCCCCTGGGTCACTCACTGACCACAATGCCCCTCCAACCCCTCCCCCGGGTTACACACTGACCACACTGCTTTTCTCTGGGTCACTCACTGACCACACTCCCCCCCCGGGTCACTCACTGACCATACTGCACTTCGCTGGGTCACTCACTGACCAAACTGCCCCCCGGGTCACTCACTGTCCAGTCTGCCCGCCTGGGTCACTCACTGACCAAACTGCCCCCCTGGGTTACTCACTGACCACACTGCTCTTCTCTGGGTCACTCACTG
>NW_025199998.1:2387-3435 GCF_004010195.1 Chiloscyllium plagiosum | reverse complement strand
CCCCGCACCCCTTCCCCCACCCTCCGGGTCACACAATGACTCACTGGCTACAATGGTCCTTCCTAGTCACTTACTGACCACACTTCCCACCCTCCCCAACACAGCCAGCCACTCACTGACCGCACTGTTCCTCGCGGTCACTCGCAGACCACACTGCTCCTCCCTGGGTCACTCACTGACCACACTGCTCTCCCGGTCACTCACTGACCACACTGCCCCCCCTGTCACTCACTGACCACACTGTCCCCCAGGCCCCCAGGTCACTCACTGAGCACACTGCCCCCCTGGATCACTCACTGACCACACTGCTATTCTCTGGGTCACTCACTGTCCACACTGCCCCCCTGGGTCACTCACTGACCACACTGCTATTCTCTGGGTCACTCACTGTCCACACTGCCCCCCTGGGTCACTCACTGACAACACTGCTCCTCCCTGGGTCACTCACTGACCACATTGCTATTCTCTGGGTCACTCACTGTCCACACTGCCCCCCCGGGGCACTCACTGACAACACTGCTCCTCCCTGCGTCACTCACTGGCCACATTGCTCACCCTGTCACTCACTGTCCACACTGCTCCCCCTGTCACTCACTGACCACATTGCTCCCCCGGTCACTCACTGACCACATTGCTCCCCCGGTCACTCGCTGAACACACTGCTCCTCCCTGGGTCACTCACTGACCACACTGCTCCCCCTGTCACTCACTGACCACATTGCTTCCCCTGTCACTCACTGACTACATTGCCCCCAGGTCACTCACTGACCACACTGCTCCGCCCTGGGTCACTCACTGACCACACTGTTCTTTGGGTCACTCACTGACAACACCGCTCCCCCGTGGTCACTCACTGGCCACACTGGTCCTTCCCAGTCACTCACTGACCACACTTCGCACCCTCCCTCCCCACCACACCCAGCCACTCACTGACCACACAGTTCGTCCCGGTCACTCAGTGACCACACTGCTCCTCCCTGCGTCACTTACTGACCACACTGCACCCCCGTCACTCACTGACCACACTGCTCCCCCTGTCCCTCACTGA
>NW_025199998.1:0-2359 GCF_004010195.1 Chiloscyllium plagiosum | reverse complement strand
GCCCCCCCCCCCCCCACCACAACAAGCCACTCACTGACCACACTGCTCCCTCCTGGCCACTCACTGACCAGACTGTTCCCCCCAGTCACTAATTGGTCACATTGCTCCACACAGTCACTCACTGACCAGACTGCTCCCACCTGGTCACTCACTGACAACACAGTTCCCCTGGTCACCTACTGACCACACTGCTCCCCCGGACACTTATTGACCATACTGCTTCTCCCTGGGTCACTCACTGACCACACTGCTCCCTCCGTCACTCACTGACCACACTGCTCCTCCCTGTTCGGGGTCACTCACTGAGCACACTGCTCCCGTGTCACTCATTGACCACATTGCTCCCCCGGTCACTCACTGACCACACTGCTCCCCCGGTCACTCACTGACCTCACTGCTACCCCTGTCACTCACTGACCACATTGCTCCCCCACTCACTCACTGACAACACTCCCTTCTGGGTTACTCACTGACCATACTGCTCTTCTCTGGGTCACTCACTGACCACACCACCCCCCTGGTCACTCACTGACCACACTGCTCCCCCTGCCCCCCTTCTCCCCACCCTCCGGGTCACACAATGACTCACTGGCTACAATGGTCCTTCCTAGTCACTTGCTGACCACACTTCCCACCCTCCCCACCACACCCAGCCACTCACTGACCACACTGTTCCCCCCGGTCACTCACTGACCACACTGCCCCAATGGGTCACTCACTGACCCACTGGGTCACTCACTGACCACACTGCTATTCTCTGGGTCACTCACTGTCCACACTGCCCCCCTGGGTCACTCACTGACCACACTGCTCCTCCCTGGGTCACACACTGACCACATTGCTATTCTCTGGGTCACTCACTGTCCACACTGCCCACTTGGGTCACTCACTGATCACACTGCTTCTCCCTGCGTCACTCACTGGCCACACTGCTCACCCCGTCAATCACTGACCACACTGCACCCCGGTTACTCACTGACCACACTGCCCCCCAGGTCACTCAATGACCACACTGCTCTTCTCTGGGTCATTCACTGACCACACTGCTCCCCCTGTCACTCACTGACCACATTGCTCCCCAGGTCTCTCACTGATCACACTGCTCCTCCCTGGGTTACTCACTGACCACACTGCTCTTCTCTGGGTCACTCACTGACAACACCGCTCCCCCATGGTCACTCACTGGCCAAACTTGGCCTTCCCAGTCACTCACTGACCACACTTCCCACCCTCCCCCACACCACACCCAGCCACTCACTGACCACACAGTTCCTCCCGGTCACTCACTGACCACACTACTCCTCCCTGGGTCACTTACTGACCACACTGCATGCCCCGTCACTCACTGACCACATTGCTCCCCCCGTCCCTCACTGACCACACTGCTCCCCTGGTCACTCACTGACCACACTGCTCCTCCCTGGGTCACTCACTGACCTCACTGCACCCCCAATCATTCACTGACCACACTGCTACCCCCATCCCTCACCGACCACACAGCTCCCCCGGTCACTTACTGACCGCACTGCTCCGCCCCGGTCATTCACTGACCACACTGCTACCCCCGTCACTCACTGACCACACTGCTCCTCTCTGGGTTCTGGGTCACTCACTGAGCACACTGCTCCCATGTCACTCATTGACCACATTGCTCCCCCGGTCACTCACTGACCTCACTGCTATCCCCGTCACTCACTGACCACACTGCCCCCCTGGGTCACTCACTGACCACACTGCTCTTCTCTGGGTCACTCACTGTCCACACTGTCCCCCTGGGTCACTCACTGACCACACTGCTCCTCCCTGGGTCACTCACTGATCACACTGCTCTCCTCCTCAATCACTGACCACACTGCTCCCACTGTCACTCACTGACCACACTCCTCCCCCTGTCACTCACTGACCACACTGCACCCCCTGGGTAACTTAATGACCACACTGCTCTTCTCTGGGTCACTCACTGACAACACCGCTCCCCCGTGGTCACTCACTGGCCACACTGGTCCTTCCCAGTCACTCACTGACCACACTTCCCACCCGCTCCCCCACCACACCCAGCCACTCACTGACCACACAGTTCCTCCCGGTCACTCACTGACCACACTGCTCCTCCCTGGGCACTTACTGACCCCACTGCAACCCCGTCACTCACTGACCACACTGCTCCCCCGGTCACTCACTGACCACACTGCTCCCCCCCGTCCCTCACTGACCACACTGCTCCCCTGGTCACTCACTGACCACACTGCACTCCCCTGGGTCACTCACTGACCTCACTGGTACCCCTGTCACTCACTGACCACACTGCCCCCCCTGGGTCACTCATTGACCAAACTGCACCCCGGTTACTCACTGACCA
>NW_025199997.1:2253-6272 GCF_004010195.1 Chiloscyllium plagiosum | reverse complement strand
GCTCCTCGCTTGTGTAGAAATCTATCTTTTGTGCATCTCAAAGAAAAATCTCTTTTCAGCCAAATCCACCATCTACCAGTTCCCCTTTATCAAGTCTGGTTTAGATATTCTCAGAGATGTCCAGCAAAAGTTTACATCATTTTATACGGTCAAATCTAATTTCCCGTTCACAAATCCATGTTGACAGTGACTGCTTTAAGCTTTTCTAAATGTACTGTAATTCCTTCTTTGATAATGGACTCTCAAGTACATTCCCAGCATTAACTGTCAGGCTAAATGCCTTATAGGTTCCTGGCTGAGTTATCAAAATCTTCCTGCTTTCTGTCTCATTCTGTTTCTGAAGTCATTGTAGGTTCTCCACTTTCGTTGGAACATTCCTGCTTTCCAGAGAGTTATGGAATATTTCAAGCAATGCTGCTTGTCACTCTATAACCACTTCTTAAAAATCATGCCTTAGTTGCTGCTGTCTTGGTTACCCTTAGCTTTATCTTCTTTTCAAAAGCCTTGTTATTTTTGTTAGAGACAGTTCAAGAACTTTCCTCATGGTACTATCTTGCCTGTATGTTTAAAATACTTATAGTGTCTTCCCCTGTGAAGCTAGATGCAAAATACTATTTTAAATTATCTGCCTGTTGCCTGTAACCAGTTCCCAATTCAATTCAATTCCTCCAGGTTTCCCACATATACTTGCCTGACTTTCTTTCTTCCAAGGATCACACATTCAAATTAAACCAATTATCATACACCCAGAAAATCTTTTGCTGCCTCTTTTATTTTCCAGAATCATTTAGTCTGTGATTGAATACTGACCTTGATAGCTTTTGAACTTCATGGATGATTCATCTTCATATTGAGTCCTTCATTTTGAAGAGAAACAATTATTTCTGAGTCTTATGAGGTATCCGTGTGTCACTGTACATCCACTAACCTTTCCCTGGCTCTATTTCACATCCAGCTTCAGACCAGATAGAAGACGAATCCCTGCGATTTGCATTTCTGGTTATTCACAATTATTCTGGGAAGTTCCACATGTGACTGAACACATGATCAGCTGACAGTAACTCCATTCTCCAAGTTTCTTTGCCTCTATCATTATTTTTTGATGATACCGCATTCTGATTGTAAGTCTGCAACATGACCTCCTTTTCATCCCAAATGAGAAACCTGGTGGACACGGCATTTCAACTTTGATTGACCCATATCCCGCAGTCCTGCCCCGACCCTGTCCCCTCCTTTCTGGAAGAACAGGAGCGATTCTCTTGCCCTTTTGTTCACTGTACTAGAATCTGCATTTAAAGAGTCATCCTCCATCACTTCCATCAAACACATTTTCCTTTCCACGTCCACTGGCAGCATTTCACAAGGGCCATTCCCTCTATGACACCTTCCAACACCCTGAACACTTCCCTACTCCCTCATGGCACCTTTCCATGCAATTGCAGAAGCTGCATCACTTGCCATTCACCCCTCCCCTCTTCACTGTACAAGGGCCAAAACACAACTTCCAGGGGAAGCAGAATTTCAGTTGTACTCTTTGAATCCAAACTCCTGTCATTGCTACTCACAGCACAGTCTCCTTGACTTTGTCAAGTCCTAACAGACAATGCTTAGACGAACTCTTCCACTCTTGGAATAACCGTGATCTTCTAATTTCTTCCCATTTCAGTAACTAACCTTGCTCTCATGCTAACATTTGACTCCTGGGCTGCTGCAATGTTCCAATTCTCGAGTAACATTTTACACTTTGGTACTTTATACCCTGTCAGCCTTAATATGCAATTCCATAACTTCACAGCCTTACCCCATTATTACTGTTCTCCATTTTTGTTTACTTTCTGCTCTCCCTATGACCTTATATATTTATGTCTTCTTTATCTTGTAATTAATAGCGAAAATCCATTTTCCCCACTCACACCTTAATTTACACCCATCATGCATCTGTTTCTCTTTCACAACAATTAAAAGTTCGTCTGTCTTCTGCACTGCACCTCCACACATTCTATTCCAATCACTTCTGCTCCACCTCTGTCAAGGGATTAAAAAGCCCATTTTCCAATCCTTTTTAGTTCTGATGAAGTGTCATACTAGACTTGAAAAATCGACCCTGTTTCTCTGTCTCTGTAGATGCTGCCAGACCTGTACATTAATAACATTTCAAATGCATTTGGGCAATACATGGAAAGGAAACATTTAGAAAGATATCGGCTAAGCGCAGGGAAATGATGGACATTTTGTTCGCCATAGACTAGTTTGGGCTAAAGGTCCTGTCTCCATGATATTGGACTCACTGACTCTATAACTCATCCGTCCTAGTGTCCCATTTCTCCAGAAATGGATAGGCACAGAACATATTTTCAGTAAGATGAGGAGATATTGAGATCTGAAATCTGGTGTCAATAATTGTGAGGTTGAAGTCAATGGAGATTGAAAACTCAATTTTTTTTCTCCAAAGGACTTTCAGGAAGCAAATCTACCATACTTTCCTGGTCTAGCAGATATGTGATTCCAGACACACAGACATGTTATAAACTCTTCAGTGGTCTCTGAAATGGCCAAGCTAAACACTCAATTGTATCAAACTGCTCCGAGGTTTTGATACAGAACCCCTGGCACTGGCTTAGGTATCAGAAAAGGGAATGGGAAGCACAATCCTGTTGATGCTGACATCTGAGAGCTTGTGAGAACATTGACAGAGCTTCCCTCTAGGCTGTGCATAAGGATCGAGAAAGGAATAGACAATTCAACTCATTAAGCCTTGCTTATTCCAATTCATGGCTGAAACCCATTACAAAGTATTTTCCCACTCTATGTGCAGATCCAGTAACACGATTAATTATTGGAAACAAATATAGAATAGGCCTATTGTTCCCCAATTCAATATAATGATAGCTGATAATTTATCTTCACAACATATTCCTGATCTCTCCCAATTCAGTTGTTGTCTAGAAATCCTTATTTATATTCAGTGCCCTGGCTTTGACGGCATAATGTGGGATCGAGTTCCCCAGGTTCACCAGTCTCTGAGTGTAGTTGTTTATTGCCATCTCAATGCAGAGTGGGCTGCCTGTGTTTAATACCGTGGTCCTTTGTTTAAACCGTCTCAGGTGGAATATCATCTCTATTTCCAAGCGATATCGCCCTGCCAGAGTTTTATAAATTTCACTGAGACCGGCACTGATTTTCATAAATCTCATGAAATATAGGTCCAGTTGACCCAAACTCTACTCACACAAAAAGCCGAATGAAGCGCTTTTGCCCGAAACGTCGATTTTCCTACTCCTCGGATGCTGCCTGACCTGCTGTGCTTTTCCAGCACCACATTCCCGACTCGCACAAAAAGCATGTCATGCTCGAGTTGAGTCATCCTTCACTGCTCTCCCTCAATGACAGGTTTGTTCTTTATTAGGTAAGGAGACCAACACCGCTCACAATACTGCACAATGCTCGAGATGAGCTCTCGTCAAGACCCTGCACATCTGTAGTATGAAAACCTTCCTCCTGTACTCCAAATCCCTTGAAATAAAGGTCAATACTTAATTTACCTTTCTAGCTGCTTCCTGCTGCTGCGACTGGTGCAATATTGCTTTCAGTGACTGGTGTTCAAGGAGATCCAAATCCTTTTCAATGTTACAGATACCCAGTTGATGCGGTCTATTGTTTGGGCTACCCATGACAGAGCAGCATAAAATGGCCGATGAAAGCCCCAGCAAGCTTTGCAGAAAATGTTTAACAGAAAATATAGTGTGGAAAACGCTTGATTATAGTGGTCTCTGCACAACAAACATTGGCTATCTGTGCCTTTATAAGAGTGGAAGAGCAACATTTTCTGCTACCCTAAACATAAGAATATTTCACACCAATTGGCTGTTACTCTTAAATATTATCTAATCAATCAGCTATAATACTGCAAATAGGTTTGACTTCAGATCATAGATATAGATTCCCAAGTTAATAAATATAACTAACAAAACTAGAATGATAGTTTAGAACTAACTACAAAGAGGCCTCCTTAATCTCTT